>NW_028139752.1:0-46037 GCF_965202585.1 Thalia democratica | reverse complement strand
TTATTGGAATTATAATATAAAGTTAGTATCAATTATAATTAGAGTGAAACAAAATGAACTTTTGTAAAAATTATGCATATTAGATTACACGAGCTTATCAAAAATAACGTTTGAAAAAAAGTACGAAGCTTATAAGTACATAACAATGTATATCATTTATAAACATTAAATAAGTTTTTATACAGTTAAGTAAATATAATTATCCTTTTACATTCTTTTTTATTACCTTTTTTTGCTTTTTTAAAATTTTAGTTATTTTATATATAAACAAAAGTTGTTTGTCAAAGAAACTTGAAATTACCTATATATTTTTTGTGTTATATAGTATAAATATTTAAAATTTAAAATTGGTTGTTAATAAAGATTATATAGATATATTTAGCAAGTTTGCTAAATTATAAAACATAAACAATTTTCACAGTACATTTCTTTATGGAACTGACAAATCTTTCTAACTGACAAAAAATTACTTGTATGTATGTAAATTACTCAAATACAAAACTTCAAATAGATAAGTGTATTTAGGTTTATTTTTTACAGGTTTACTCGTACGACCAACAAAAAGCTTTGAAAAAGCAGATGTGATGGGTGTTATAAATCGTAGTCAGGGTACAAGTTATCTACACCATTTTAGCAAAAACTCACCTCTCATGGAAAACCGTGTTTCTAACTGCGAGGAAGACTTACAGTTCGTATTAAACAGCGACAAAAAAGACCTAAAGGACCGAGATGTCGCCAAAAGCAAAGAGCCAAAAAAGCCCCCCTTTTCATACATAGCTCTCATCACCATGGCAATCCAGGAGTCGCCGGACAAAAAACTCACTCTCAGCGGAATTTGCAACTACATAAGAAACAAGTTCGAGCACTACCGGGTAAAATGGCCTCGGTGGCAAAATTCGATTCGTCACAACTTGTCGCTCAACGAGTGTTTCGTCAAGATACCGCGCGAGGCCAACAACCCCGGAAAGGGAAACTACTGGGTGATCCACCCCGAAGCGGACAACATGTTCGAAAACGGCTCGTACTTGAGAAGAAGAGTTCGGTTTAAAACGAGGAGGTTGGAGGGAGTGGGCCACGTTTACGGTCCCCATTCAACGCATTACCAGGTCCCCGCGCCTTTGTACAACCTTATTTCTCCCATCGGTCAGCACCAACGGCTGATAGGTCAAGGAAACCCGAACGTTTCGCTACCCCATCACCTGAAGTTCTCTAGGAACATGTTCGGTTCGTACAACGAAGTCTTCCCTCAGCAGCCTCTTCAGGTGAAGCCCATCGGTTTTCCGTTCACCGAAACATCCGCGGTGCTGCCGTTCAAGCTGAACTCGTTGCCAAGCTTTCAGCCGTCGGCGTCGTCGTCCTCGCAGCTGAACTTTTCCATCGACGCGTTGATCGGAAAGAAGAGCGAAGCAGCGACCAAGTCACGTGTCACGTGCGGCTCCCTCTCTTCCAGGTCGACCCTCTCTCCCCAATCGCCCTCGATCAAGCCGTCCGACCCAACATCAGCTGCTTACGATGCCCTGCAGAGGATCGCTGCCAACCCGTTCGAGCCGACGAGCCTGCACAACCGGCTGCTGATGCAGAAGCTGCAGATTTCCCAACTCGACCCGCTGCAGCAGTTCTATATGACTTCCTTGTTGAGACGTCATGCAAGTTTTCCCACCACCACCACCAACGAGATTCCGTACTCACAACCTCCGCTGCCTTTCGACTCTCACGTGCCCATAAGCAAGCACGCTAATCAATAGGAACAGAGTACAGTTGAACCGACCAAAATAAAAATGCAGTAGGTATAAACTTATATTTTTCGAATTTGCTTTGTAGGTTTCGCTTGTTTGAGTGCTTGATCGTTTATAAATCGCACAGCTGCTGTTCTAAGTTTGTAATTTCTTAAACATAAACTCTTAATATTACGTTTTTAAAATAAGCAACTTATTTTTTTACAATTTATAATTTTTTTTCAACGACAATCAGTTGTTTTACTGATGTAAAAGCTTTAGATTTCGTACTTGTTAAACATGCTTTAGATTTTTTGACTGTTTTGCTGCAATTGAATAAAATACACAGTTTAAACTCTTTTTGCTCTCTAGTTGAACTGAGTAGGTTTTACTTACACAATAAATGTATTACGTTTGTACAAGTTAAAAATGTTTTTTTTTTTGCTTTGACATGTACTTTAAGTTATAGAAGCTTTTGATAAATAATTGTTATTTTAATTTTTAAGTTTTTATTTTTCATGTTTTTATATTTAGCCTCAAAAGTTAAAAGTTTTACGTGCTCATTTTTTATTACCAGAATAAAATAAACTACACTACAACACTGACGTTTTATTGATAAAATAATATCCTTAAGTAAAGAACAATTTAACTGCATGTTTATTTTCGTTCGAAGCCCGACGCCTGATCAAAGAAGCCGTCGGCACATTGTGGCAAAAAACAGGAATTATTAACTCTGCGTATGAAAGGTTTCGGCGTAAACGACACGTAAGTCAAACAAAAATGTAGATTTTGAGCAAATGCCGTCCGAAAGGAAAATAGATTGGCGGGAAGCGGACAATAACAATTGGGCGAAAGTCTCAGCTGTGACAATAATGCCGAGACGTGCTGGTCACGACGCTGTAAACAAACAAAGGCGACAAAAGTGTTACAATAAAGACCGATGGCATCCCCTGTAGTGTTTTAAAGATGCGATAACTTTGCGTATTAGTTGTTACACTTTAAGTTTTGCTTGGTTACTGCTTGGTCTATTAATTTTGTTTGCTTAAGATATTAAAAATTTAAAACAAAAACAAAAGTTTAGCAAGACATACGAGCTCGTTAATTGTAAATGTCATTGTTTAATACCTATAATAAGGTTTAATATTGAAAACAAGTGACTTAATTCGAGATAGTTCTCATAATAACAGTAAACTTAAATAAAGTAATAATTCTGTTTATAGTAGTCTAAAAGTATGCACTTTTTAAAAGCGTTAAAAATTAATTGAACAAAAAATTCTAAAATTACAAAACTATGTTAAATTTTTGAAATATCTATATTTTTCCTATTTAGAGTATGATTAAGAACAAAAGTGTATGAGCCAATAAATGAAGGCTGTAATTTTACCAAAATTTTAACCTAAAAAAGCAAGTTTTATTTTTATTTCATGCTTGTAAGGTTCGTTTATTAATATGGAGTTCTATAAGCAATATGTAGTACAAACATATAAATGCTAAAACTTAGAAGACTTATATGCAATTTCACAGCAGAAAAACACAAGTTAATTTGATCGTTAAAAGCACTAAACTTAATTTTTTTTTTTGTAAAAAAAAAACACAATCACTTACTTCCTAACTAAACGATATAAATTGTACAAGAAAAAATGACATCAAATTTTTCCTTTACTATATATATTTTCGCAAAATTTAAACAAATATAGAATAAAGACTCAAAGTGTCAAGTATTTGCTAAATTTAAGCTACATTGTAAATAATAGGGCTTTATACTTTTCTGAAGTATTATTAAGATAAAGACAAAATATTTTTTTATATGATTCGTTATTTTTTAAGTGATAATAAATGTTTTTGTAAACAAGGTGATGTTTTTCTAAAATTTTAGCTCCTTGTTTGTAAATAACAATAAAAAACTATATTAAACTAAAAGTTTATTAACTTAAAACCTTTAATTTAGTATACTTATTATCCTGTATCTAGTTCAAATGTTCAAAACCTGGACTTATTGTTACTAGTTTTAATTTTTACAACGTACTGTATTAATAACTAAACAACAATAAATAAAATTCTAGTGTTACGTTTAAGACTTTTTTAATGTTAATTTTATTCAAGCAGTAAATTACACGTCCTTAAAACAAAAAAAAAATCAAAAAAACAATAGAGAGTTTTAAATTAGGGATTTCGTTAATATAATGAATTAAATATTTTTGTTGCAAAACAAAAACTTCTTAAATAACTTTAAAAATTAAAGAAATCTTTTTTTCAGAAAATTTTTTTTTTTAATAATTTTTCAATAATATATTTATAGTTAAAGTAAACATATTATACACAATATGAAAAATTGTCTGAAGTGTTTCAGTTGTATGAGATAGTTTTTGTTTTTCTAAAGGTAAACTTTAACTAATCCATAATATTTATTATTGAAATTATTTTATCAGTCTTCAGCAAAACTAGTTTTTGACATCATACAATTAGAACTTAGACAAGTTTAAACAACAAGAAACCTTTGATAAACTATCTCTGAAACTGTTATTTATGATCATGTTGTACAGTTTAATGCTTTCTACATTTTATAATTTTAGCTACAATTTTATGTTGTAGTATAATTTTAAAAACATATCCATTAGGATTTTTTTTGCTTTTCGTGAAACAAAAATAAACAAGAAATAGCTCGTTTACGTAAAATTTATAAGTACAGTAAAATGCTGCTTAAGTTCCTACAACCAGATTAGTTTAGTTTTTTAATCAAAAATTAAAAAATAAATGTTAAAATCTTATTAAATTATAGAAGTATAAATTTATATAACTTTTTTATCAGTTATATTTTGTAAAGTTGTAAAATACTAACGGTATGAGTTATTAGGTTTTATGAATGGTGGTAGGTAATATTATTACGTCATTTTTCTTGAAAACATATTTTCTTAGCGAAAATTTTTATGGGTTTGTTTTACGACTTTAGTGTTCTTGTATCCAGAAAGTGTGCTATTATCTTTTGCTTTAGTGTAGCGATCATAAAAACGGAATTGTAAAAATACTAGAAGAGTAATTGAATAATACACACGCCATTTTAACGACATTAAGTTAAAACAAACATGTAGTTTACTTTGTAAAATTTAAAGGTCACTCATAAATTCTTGTTTTATCTTTTCTCTTTTTTATTTTTATTTTTAAGTATGTCTTTTCATCAAAGTATATTTACAGCAAAATAGTATTGAAAAATATCTATAAACTTTGTTTTTTAATTCTAACATTTAACGATCAAGAACTTTTGTCCTTAAAAATATTTTTAAAATAAGTTAAAAAAATGTCAGTTAAGCTTAAAAAGACTTTTCATATTTTTAAACAATATTAACTAGTTATAAATTAAGAACAAAATGAAGTTTATTATTTAAAAAAAAAAGAAGTTTAGTATTCTTCAAGTACTGTGAAAAAAATACATCATAGTCGTCAAAAAAGATTAGAACTTTAACGACTAAGTTCTGTAATTATTACAACTTACTTAAGTAATATAAAACTATAGGTGTGTGTTTTAACAACAATGCAATTAGTAAATCTAACTTACGAAGTTTTTAAAATTTTCAACGTGTAATTTTTTGTTATAAAAATTCATTTAACTGTATATAGTTAACTCATTAACGTATAGATATATTTATATTTTGTTGAAATTCTTTCAAAAGAGTATCATATTATTTTCTTGATGAATTAATTTAAGTTTTTTTTTTCAAAAATACTTTTTGTTTAAATGTTTTGTAATTTCAATGACGTTACCAACCACGGTTTAAGTCTGTTAAATTGATTTTTCTTTGTGAAGTACAAAATAGTCTATAAATTATAAATACTTAAAGTATTGTCTTGTTATATATGATAAAATAATTAAAAAGATAGTTAGTTACATAATATTTAAATTTTTTTAGAATTATCTGAATTCTTATATTATTTTTACTACATAACTACTATAATTATTGTTTCAGAACATAAAGATTTAAAAATAAAACTTTTTAAATTTTTTACAGAAATAAACAGAAAGGTACATCTTAATGTCATGCATTTTTCACTGAAACATAGTTTTAAGCTTTTTAAGTATTGTTTATATATTGATCGACAAAAAAAAAGCACTCAAAAAGTTTGGTCCAAAGACTTAGTGAACAAAAAAAAACCTTTCGGTCATCGAGTCGTACACCACTTTGATACCTTTTGATTGTCCAGGACAATAAAAACTATTTACTTTTACTTAACGAGTAAGACATCAATAAAAACTTAAAAAAAAATTGCTTTTAAATAACAAGATTTTTTGGTAAACACTAAAACTTTCAAAAATCAATGAAAATTTTAAGTATATTGTTAATAATATTAGGTATACTCAACAAAAATGAAAAAAAAAGGAAAATACTAAAAATAGCTGTATTGTGAGTACCTGGTGTACAATCAACCTCTTGATCATTAAGTCATATACCACTACAGTTAAACTATAATAGTACTGTAACAAAATTTGAAAAATTAATCGTGAAAGCTTAAACTCTAAACAAAGAAAAATACAATAAACATCTTAAAAATTAAAACTAAACAAAATCAACAATTTATTAAGTAATAAATTTAAATGAGTAAAAGTTCTTATTAAAAACTTATCGAAAAAAAACAGCAATGATATAGATTGCCACAGTAAAAACTTTGCGCTTAAGAAAAATAAAAATTAAAGATTAAATAAACAGAAATTTTAATGACTTTTCTTTCAAACTATAATTATACAGCTTTAAATAATTGTACACAAATTAGAATACAAGTTATAACAGAAAAAAAAAATTACAGACAAAAAAAAAGTCTATTAAATTGTTTAGAATTTTGTATTTAAAGATTTAAGTCTGTACTTAGTTATCACTTAAAATATATTATTTACCTTATCACAAAAATTAAATATTTTTTTTTTATTTTTACTTTATTCGTCAACCTTTTTACTTTTTTAAATAGAAATTGGTTTATATATTAAAATTTTCTTATTATAATTACATTAAGTTATTTAAAAAGGTAAATGTCTAATTAAAGTTTTAAGCTTAATTAAAAATAAAGTACTTCTAAAAAAAGTCGAAGATATTTTTTTTAATGTTAACTGTGGCTAAAATATATTTTATAGTTAGAAAATACTATTTGTATTTAAAATGTCTTCTAATAAAAAATAAAATTGCTTAAATTAATAAGTTGTATGTTACCTTTCCAAAATTATTCTAAGTTAGTAAATATGTTTATAAAAAAAAGAGTAATACATAAGTAACTCCAATATAAATTCAGTTAAGTGAAAGTAAAATAGATTAAAAATCTTTATATTTTAGGTGTACAAAGTTTATGTTTGACTGGTTTTATACTGAAAGTATTTAACAGATGACAATAATAACATTTTTCACAATATTCATAAGTCTTATTCAATACAAAACTCTTACCTATCAAACTTAGAGTGAATATAAAGTACAACATATATAAGCTAATAGCTATTTTCAAGTCACTAAAAACTTAAAAAAATGATAAAATCTTTTAAGGATTTCATTGCGTCAAGTAGTGTTTGAACAACTGTTAATCGGTAACAGTTATTTTTGCGCTTTTAAGACTTTGGCAAACTTTCACTCGGAAAAGCAAAATAAGCATCGATAAACGATTTGTTTATATATTTTTTTGGAAATACGTTGACGTAATAAGTAATAATTTTATACTCTTGTTAAGTTTTATTGTTTGTTTATACACTTAAAACTTGTTAACTTTATGGTTTTTTAGTTACAAAAGGGAAAATTTTTTTTAGTCTAAATAATAAAGTTTTTAAAATTGCATTTCAAACATTTCAAACATATGACAATTTGAACATTTAAGATATATTTCGCATTTTAAAAATGTAATAACTTTTAAATAACAACTACTGATACTACTAAACGACGGGTGTTGTTATAAGATAAATGTAGATAAATGACTAATGTGTTTAGTGTTAGAAAAAAATACAAAGATATTTAGGCGACATATTGTAATGGTAAGCGGGGTTGTGAACTTTTCAAAAAATTTAATACATACTATTTATCCATACAGTATTGAGCTTTGTTTAACTTTGAAATTTTCATAACCATATCAAACTTTATTTAAAATCATGAACAAACAAAATTTTATTCATGCTTAAAAACGGTTAAAGCATCAAAAACAATAATAAAAAGCCAATTTATGTTGAGTTGTGAGTGTATGTGCTTCTGATGTTTTTACGATAAAAAGCGTATTCTTCCTTTGTTTGAAACACAATATGAACATAATAACTAGTATACAGGGACCAAGTTTGGATAGGCTATCTATGGGAAATATCTTCTCCCATTGTAGGTATAGAGCGATTGCATTCAGCTATGTGACTGTATAATCCACCTGGTTCGAATAATTTCCTTTGAAGTGTTTTTAACATTAAACAACCTTAACAAATCACATCGGTGATATTTGAATACTAAAATTAAACAAACGTCGTGTCTTTTTCTGAAATATATGCTATAGTAAGATTTATAATTTTGCAGCTTTTTTTTATTGCTTTATTAGTATTGAACAGCAAACGACTTGCGTAAATTTAACTATAGTATTGTATACCTTTACTTCATTTAAATTTTATTTGAATTCACTTCGGCTACTTTAAGTATAATAACTTTTATTTTATTTTAAATATTTTCATAGTTTAAACTATGATTTTGTCTAGAAAAAAAGAGTTTCTTTATATACTCATTATAATCTTTTATGATAGATGTCTCTAGACAGAGAAGTATGGCTTTTATTATAAACTTAGGTTAATTACTGTAAAAAGCTTTAAGGTACTTAAACTACACTACGATAAAACATACACATTTTTATTTCAAACTACTTAAATATATTTTTAATAAAAAACATAGTTTTTAAATTCAAAATTTATTTAGTAAACATTTAAAATTTATTTTTCATATATAACTTTTTAAAGTTGTTTAAAAACATAAAATAAAATAATAATTAAGTTATTTTTTCAATTTACAACATAATAAATACTGAAATTTTGCGTAGCCTTTAAAGATCTTACTAAAGATTTTGACAATGATACATATATTATTTTTATGCTTTTAAGTTAGCTTATCTTAATTAAAAATATCAAAAAAGTTTCCAAAGTTACATTAGGTTGTGAAAAGCATGCAACCTCTACTAGTATTTTTTTTTAATAACATGTTCAAAGGTATTAGCAAAAAAAACGAATAGTCTGCAGACCAAATTTTTCACCTTTAGTAAAGATATTTTTCGACGAGTTAATAAATAGTAATATGTGTTAAAGTTTTTATTATAAATTAATTAATTTGAAGAAAGCCTTAGAAAACGTTATTAAAAAAATCGTCTTGACGTTGTTTAAATAGAAATTATATTTGTAAAAAGGCGTTAGCTACTTTTTTATACAATAATTTAAACTGCAGAAATTTTAATAAAGAATAGGGTATTAAACCCAAAAAACTTGAATTTTGTAATAATTTCCAAGTAACTCAACATACTTTTTGTTTGATTATTAAATTTTATTTTTAGACAATTTAGTACTTATAACTGCTTGGTATGGGTACTGAACATATTAATATTTTTTAACATGAAAAAGTATATTTTTTTGTTTTAAACTTGTGGTGCTACCATTTTTTTTTTAATGTGTTAAATCTGCATAGTGTAAAATTTTTTTCGAACAGTCATGTTTCTAAAAAAGTATATAAGACAAAAAACTTCAGAATGAGAAGCTATATTTTCTTAAAAGTTTTAAACGTTTAATGTGATAGTTCAAAATTACTAAATATTATTCATCTAGTTTTGATTTTTATTTAAACCCTGGTTTTAAAAATTAGTCTAATTAAAACTATTTTTATAAGAATATATATACTTTTTTGTTTAAATTGCTCTTTAAAAAACTTTAATAAAAAGTATATAACTTATACCAACGACTGTTTAGTCACAAGTCAATACTTATGAAAAAGTATTTGAATGTTTAAAATTAATATTTGGTTTTTAAATCATGATAATTTTTTTAGAAAATAGAGAATATTTGTTACATTTTTCAAAAATAATTCAAACTGTTTTAAATTTAAAACTTAAACATTTGCCTTGAATTGAAGCATAACCACTCTTTATTGTAACCTTATTCAATAAAAGTCTATAGATCTGAACAGTTAGCAGTTTTTGTTATATAAATAAAAAACATTGTATAAGTGTTTAACTGAAGTAATGATCTTTTGACCTTGATTAGTATCAGACCATATTACTAAAATAAAACCCTTTGGGTGTTGCTGTGATTTTTTTTATTGTATTCATAAAATAAAACTACCTTATTTGACACACAGCAACTATAACACAAAAAAACAAATTTAAAATCAAAAAGGTGGCTTACTTAATATTTGTCCTATTTATAATATTATTGCTGTTAAAAACGTTGTTTTCTGAAAATAGTTAAGCACTTTTAGTTTAATAAAAAACTGTAGATATTTTATATTCAATTATATTTTTTAACAAAATAATCAAATTCGAATCTTAATTCTTCTTATTGTACTAGTGACTGAAAAACATTTCGGAGATCGAGTATATCAGACAGAAAGTTTTATTATTTTCTGCTCTGCGTTTTAGACTTTTTACTAACTTGTAAAGTTATAGCTAGTTGAGGGGCGGGACACATATTCTTGACTGGTAAAATCAAGTCTGCGGGTCTTAATTTGCCGACTTATGGAGTCAAGCGCACCTCTACGGTTAAAGATATGTATTTTGTATTATTTCCTTCTGTTTTCTGAATATAGTACAAATGAATATTTGTTAAACTTATGAATGTTTTGCTTTTTCTTGTTTCTATTTGAAAACTTAGCTATAAAAAATAGTAAAATAGAAAATTTTTAAGTTTTAAAAACTTTAGAAAAAAGTAAAATTGTGTATAATTGTTAAACTTCAATACACGAGACTGTTTCAAGAAATGTATATTGTGCAATCAACTAAACTAAATATTTTTAATCCAACATACTTAACTAAAGCAAAACCAAAAATTACTTTTGTAGCATATTTTAACCCTATAAGTTGGTTTTCAAAAAAAAAAAATTCGAAGTTAGAACTGATGACTAGTTAATGTTAATGTGTACTATTTTGATAAATTTTTAAGACTATTCTAAACCGTTTTAGTCTTTTTTTAAACAGTCTTTTCAGTATATAATAAAACCAATCCCGTTAGTAAAACAATTTAAGTTGTTTTAATTCTATTTGTTCTACGTATATAGCTTAATAATGTTTTATAAGCAGAAACTATTAAGTTATTTTTATGTTAAATTCATTAGATTATTTAAAAACTAACTTTTTAATGTAGCTTTATTTGCTTAACCTTTTAATTTTTATTAAAGATAATTTGCTGCATTGTTGCCATGTCTTTAGTTATTTCATTAGTTTAATAAAACAAAAAAAAAGCTTTTGCAAGACCTATTTTTGATGTTAATAGTTGTTAGTTATAACTTCTGTATCGTAAACCTTCAATATTCAAAAAGTAGTTAGATATGATGTTCTAAAACCAAACGTTTTCTTACAAAACTTTGTCTTGTTTAACAAATGTAATTTATACTACAAAAATTGTTTTTCCTAACAACTAATATGTAATCCTTAATTCTTCATTTTATATAAAGGCTTTTTTATTTTAAATCTGTGTTTAAATTTTATCTTTAATTAAAAAAGAGAATAAAGCTGACAGTCAATTAAAAGTTACTTATCTTGTATATTAGCTTCTTTTCAATATAGATTTACTAGAAGATGATTTAATCGTTTTTAAAATCTAAGTACGCAAAGTAGCAAACAATAAATTTTATACACGTACTAACACTTAGATTTTACAATATAAACATTATAAGTATGAATAAAACTAGGAGGAAAAAATAAAAATCTATAAAAACTAAAATACAATAATACTTTAAATCGTTAAAATGAGAACAAAAAATAAAACTTTTATAACTTTTTGGAAATAAAAACAGGCACTAAAAAAATAAATCTATTAATTTAAACTGAGATTTAAATGTTATTATATTCATTATTTTAAGTAAAATGATAGTACTGTTTTTTATTGATATGGAAAATAAAAAAAGTTTTCTCTATAAAAAATTTATGGGAACTTGTCAAAAAAATTGAATTCTTAGATAAATCAAAATAAAGCCTAACTTGAATTGAAATTACTTTGACAATTATCATTTTTATGACTGAATAGTAAAAAAAAACATTTTTTATAGTTTTCCGTATATGTTTAAACAAACAGAAAGTTTTTTATAACCCTTAGTGAATAAAAATATTTTCAAAGGTAAACAAGCTAAAAACGATTGAAAGTTTTATCTAAATTTTATATAGTTAAATATGTTTTTTTAATAAAAATTGTTCCTTTAGTAGTTATCATTTGTGTTCTTAAAACTAAAATTTGCTTAAACTGAAAAAGTAGTCAATAGCATTTTTAATACTTTTTCAATTTTACTAATACTCCAAACTTTTTTACGTATCTTTAATATAAACGTATTCATAAAGACGTATAATGATTACTTATTTAATGTTTATTGAACGACAAAAAAGTGCTAAAAATAATTGCTTCTAGGACCTGGTGCACAAAAAACTTTTCAGTTATCGAGTCGCACACCGATTGGATAACTTTTAACGTCTTGTCCAGGGCTTATATGTTACTTAATATGATTAATGAGTAAAAAAACAATAAAAAGATGTTGTATTAAGATCTGCAAAATAAAAAAATATATATAAATTTTATAAAATGCTGTCGAATTACCTTAAATAACTGTTATACTTCACAAAATTGAAGATAACAAAATTGAGTTATTAAAAGTTTATCATAAAAATTAGTACAAGAGAAAATTATAGATATCTTTAAAATCTTCTGTTTATACTGTTCAATATGATTACAATTTATACGTGCTTATTTTGTAACAACTAAGGTGAATGACATTATATAATGTAATTTGAAAACTTAAAAAATATCTTTTGTTACCAACATCAAACATGTCTGTAAGCTTTTTAAATAAAAATTTTGTTAAATAAAACGTGTTAATAGCTAGAAAAACTGAAACCTTTTATTCCATAAACATTTTGATGTTTGCAGATTAATAGCGGTGACATTCAAAGAAAATCGCAATCAAAAGCAGTATAGAAGAAAAAGTCTAATGAACAGACCATTATAACTCATTAACAATTGATTATTGAAATGGCACCTGTTCACACTTTCATATTTTGAATAAAACGTGACAACTCACTACTTTTTGGTGACGTGAAGCGTTTGACACGAAGCAATTGTTGTATCACACTATACTGTGACAAGTTAATTTTCCAATGATCACGTCGTCCGTAATCAAACAAAGTTAACCGTGAAGCGGTCACTTTCATAAAAATAATGACCCCTCTAAGTTGATTAATTAAGGATTATTCTCTCTTTTCTGATACAGGTACATTGATTAATTGTATAAACTAACGTTAAGAATTATTATGATTTCATTCACTAAAATTAAAAGTAATTTAGTAAACAGTGGTTGTTTTTCCTTACCTTTATAATACTTCAAAAACAACAATAGTTATACTAAAGTATTATAAACTATGGACACATTTTATGCTTTTTTATACGTTTAAATGTTAATAAAAAATACTCAATTTAAACTGTTTTCAAGGTACTAGTCTTAAATATTATTAAGGCTATAATATATAAAGATAAAGTATAACTGTCGTCCTTTTTATTTTAAAACTGTTTTTATTAAAAAATCTTAATTAGGTTTAAAACCTATTTGCGATAGTTTTATCTCTTGACTTAAGATATTCTGTACTACTTGAAAACTTTAAAAACAAAATATATAGTATATGATACAAAGCTTGACTTTTTGTTAATCTTCAATTGTTAAAGTTTGCTTAATAAATCTGAAAAAGTAGTTACAAGTTAAAAGTACACAAACTAATAATTAAATCGGCTTTATGTATACATTTGCAAGTTGCAATACTTATCTCATTATCACACCTTAATCCTTTATTTCTTAAAAATTCAAAAACTGTTCAAAGCACAACTCAAAAGAAAAATAACTTTAGCTACACACCCTAGATTAATAAATTACTACAGTGGTTTTCTGTACCTAACTGTGTATGTAGTAATAAAAACCACTGTAGGTTAATATTAAGTTATTAATCTTTTGTGAGCAGATTTTTTTTGTTATGGTTTAGTTATACTTTTTACTAAATAATACACTATAACTTTTATTAACTTTTCTAGAACACAGTTAAATTTCTTGCCAAATAAGTTATTTTTTTTGCAATTTGCTGTGCACACATGCATATTTTAAGAAACACATCTGTGAAGGCGATATAACAGTTTTGCTATGGAGATATGAAAAAAAAGCAATTTTCATTAGAACTAATGTATAATAGTACTCTAATACAATCACAATCGTTTTTAAAACATGCATAGCGTTAGAAGTAAATTATTTTACTTATAAGTGAAATAAAAAATTACTCCGACTTTTTATCATATAAAATTTTGATATAAAAAACATTTCTTACGTTAAACAAATTTTTTAAAGTTCGTCATAAAATTTCAAATTTATTGTAAAGAATTAACATTTTTGTAAATGATTCTGCATAATAACTGTACAGTTATTATTATTTTGCAACAACTCAAAAAAAAAATTATCTTTTCAAAAACAGTGTAGTATATTTAAAACGTCAACTAATGACAATATTAAAAAATAATACATATGTAGAAGCTTTTTCTTATTTTGTACTAAATGCTAAAGATAAAGATATATCTTAGACTTTTGGTAAAAAGTATAAATTATTTTTACATCTTACAACAAATGATATAAGTTTTTACTAACTTTAAAAGCTAATATGGCATTTTAATAACATTTTTAATATATTTTCTTAATTTAAGTATTAACTGTTGATGTTATTTTTAACTTTTGTAGCTGCAAATTTACTTTTAAAGTTTTAAATACAAACTTATTAGCACTTAAACTTCAAAAAACTTATATTTAAAGAAAAATAAAATAATAGAGCGAGTTTAGATAACTTAGATAAATTTGTTTTGTAGTTAATCAATTATCTAGTGTGTGAAAAAAGTCGTTTAAAATTTACTAAAAACTTTCAAAAAACCTCAAGTTTATTTACTTGTAGTGTGTAAATATGCTTAACATTTTAAATTTATTTTAGCCAGCCAACACGTACAAAACAGCTTTTTGTTTAGTTTAAAAAAAAACCTTCCAGAACCGTCTTGACAAGATACTAAAAACTTATTAAAGCCGTTCTAGGCATCGCAATTTCTAGTAGTAAGCAAAGCAAGGTTGATTATAAATACTTACTAACTTCGTATGATTAAAAAGCAAAGTTTATTACCTCAATTTTTAAGTGTCCGAATTTATTTAAAATTATCTATAAGTATTAGAGTTTATAAAGCAATAGTTTAAAGATAAAAAAAAGAAAAAATACACAAAGTGCTAAAAACTATTAGGCTAAAAAGTATGTTATCCTTTATAAGCAAAAATACTTTCATTAATTAGTTTTAATTATTTTTGTACATGTGTACATATGCTCTTAAGCCAGCTTAGTTAGATCTCAACAGTGGTTTCTCGCACTATGCCTGCTTGATGAGTCCTAATAAGGACGAAACCGGTTGTAGGTTGTCTCTGATGCTGTTGTTAGTGGTCGTGTGCAGTGGCGTAGCGTGGTATTTTGGTCAAGGGGTGCGCAAACTTTTTTCTAAAAAAATCCCCTAAATTAGAACTTTTGTAATTAGCTATGAAAAGATCTTTTTATAAGTTTTATAAATGAAATAAATCATTAAGTAATATAAGTTCGAAGTAACTGTTTGTTACTTTAAAGTTTTTAAGTTAAAAGTATACTTTTTGAATTTAATTTATCTGATTGTATTTGTTTGAAATAAAAATCACAAATTAAGTTTATTTCTCATAAGCCGACACGCATTTTTTAGTAAGTTTACAAAAATAAAAATCAGAAAACTAGCAGTAGTCTAAACATTTATTTATCTTGAAAAAAGCTTGTAAAATTGTTTAACTTTCCTTTAAGCGTGACGTATTTTTGTAAACTTTTTGTAGAAAAGTCTGTCGTAAGGTTATACTCTTGCAGTGCACTACATTAATTGCGTGCTTTTTGAGTCTAAAATCTTATGAAGTTCATGAAGTTATTAAATGTTTCCTTATGGAGTTTTCATCAACATCGGTGCGCATTTTCGCTTGCGCACCGAATCAGTATATTGAGTAATTTCCCTAACTTGCCACTAATTGGTATTCAAAATTTCGTTAAACTTTTCGAATACTTGACAAACATAGTTGAAAAAAGGCAAATTAAGCATTAAAAATGAACAATAAAGGATAAAGATATCACATTCTTTTTATTATTATCATTCATCAAGTTCATTATTTATCATGTATATCTTTATAAAGTTACTTTAGAATTGAAGCTTTTAATTTTGATATTCTTATACTTTTAAATGGAAAATATGGAACTCTTTCTGAAACTGATGTTACATAACAAACTAAAAACTACTTAAATGTTTTTTTTCAACTCATAAATATAAAAATAACTTTACTTCTATACAACAAACCTATAATTAATCCGGTGTAAAGTTTTCATGCAACATCACTATTGAACAGGCAATAAAAAGTTTTAAGTCTAAACATTTATTCGTGACTTGTATCATGAATATACATGGGCAAATCTAAAGTATTTTATTTTTCAAAAATTTGAATCTGTAATACAAAAAGCTTAAACTAAATAGTATTAGGCTGTAATAGTATTACAAAATTAGTCAAATCATTAGCGACATTAAAAAGAAACAAATCTATTCTACATTTGTAAAAAATGAAATAACTACAACTTTAAATTTTATGCTTTTACTATACAGTATAATCTTTTTTTCTCGTAAAATCCAAAAGTCAAATAATACTTAATTGACTGTTTCCACATAAGACTGAAAAAGTAATAAAAATAAGTTAATAACAAACAATGTTAATTAAGTAAAACTTTGTAAATTTAATTTTGTTTTATAATAAGCTCCAAATATTTTTTCAACAAAAGCTTTTTTTAACAAAATAACCTTAGAAAAGTACTAGAGCATTTAAATTTTCTGGTGTAAGCTTAAAAAGTATGTAAGTTGTTTATCAAAAATTATTATACAGTTAGCTTAATCAATCTGTTTGGGAAATGCTATGCATATCAGAGACTTAATACCAACTTTTCATGACTATGAACTTAATATTTGCATGTTAGTAAGTTTAAAGCAGCAGTTTAAAGACTAAGGGGGCGATTCCAAGGCGATACCGACAATTTTTGAAAGCCATTGTTTTTATGTGAATTTAGTTTTGAATAAATAATTTTTTGACCAAAAGTGAATGGTATCGCTTCCAATTTGGTAACCGTGGTACAAGCGATCTACAAAAAAAAATAATTGATTTATGTAAGTCGATATTTCAAATTTAAAGTTAAATTTGTCTAAAAAACAACGTTCCTTTTTCTTCTTACAGTTATAGAAAAAGTTATTTAGTTATAATTGTAGACACAATAGTTATATTTAGTATATAAAGCAAACTTTTTTTTAATCTAAACGAGAACTTTTCATATTAGCACATATATTGTTTATTGAACGACAAAAAACACGCTCAAAAGGTTTGATCCAAGGACCTGGTGTACAAAAAACCTTTCGGTTATCGAATCATACACCAGAACAGTTTAATAACGTCATGCCCAGGACATTATGTTTTAAAAAATACGATTACAAGCTGTAAATCTTTTATTCCTCAAGGTCAATTTTTAAAAACATCTGAAAATAAAAAAATACCAAAAAAAGCTACTTTAGTATTAGAATTTAGATAAATATTAAACGTATATTGCTTAAAATTTATGACAAGTTTTTATAAGTTTGTTAGTTTTTTGTATCTGAAAAAATGTAAATTCAAGCAACGGTTGAGACTATTAAATTTTACAAGAAATTTTGAATTCATCTTTCCAATTTAAAAACTTTCATAGTGACAAGGTTTTGTTAGGTGTTTAAAAACTTTCTTAAACTTATTAAGAAAAATAATATTTTAATGTATTATCTAGCATTTAAAGTAAACTACTAGAAATTCTATAGTTTACGTTACAAAAGCAATTCCTAAAAGAAGTTATTTTTTAATAAGTTAATTTCTTAAATATTTAAACAAAAACACCCCAAATATGACTTTTTAAACTGTTAAGTTTTAGCTTGCAAATAAAACGAACTCAAGGTGATTATAAAAATACAGCAGCTAATTTTTGCTACTAAAATTTTCAGAAAATTTTTATTAAAAAGTAGACACACAAAATGTATTATTTTAACTTAAGGGATAAAGTAAGTCAGTGTATATTAAACTATTTTTAACAAAGTTTTAAGAAGGCCTACTACTTATGTGGTTTAGTATTTGGGTGGAAACTTTTCAAGTCGGCAGGCCAGATTAACCAGAAAAGTTCTTTCATTGGCCGGGCTTTTAAAAGAAATCTAGATGGATGGCGTAATATAAAAACATCGTACTTAAAAATTAAAACTGCAATAAGATGCTTATACTTAGTAAGCATTTATGCCTATCAAGATTTAGATTGTTAGTACACTTTAATTCATTTTTTTTAAAAGCTCAATTTCATTTGCTTTGCACAAAATGCTAAAAAGTACGAACTTCTGTTGGCGGGCCGGACGTTGCCCACCACTAGATTATTAGTGTAATTTTTTTTTATATAATAAAGGTTTCCAAGTTAACATTCGTCTATAAATTAATATTTCTTGCTCAATGCGTTATAAAAAGTTTTTATTTTGCGTACTTCAAAATGTTTTTGATAATACATTTTTAAACGAAGCCCATCAGGAGTCTTAAGAATATTTTTTGGAGGTTTTGTTTTCTACAAAAACTAAATGAATGCATAGACTATTTTGTGAATCTAACGAAATTTAGTTTGTAAATATTTTTTTACTATTTCAAGTTTCATTTTTCAGATAGTATGAAGTTTGCACCACTTGTCACATATTTCTAACTGAACTTGATAAGTCTTGCAAAAGTTTATTTTCTACTTATTAATTTTACTAGTTCCAAACACTTATTCTAGCTTGTAGGTTTATGAGTTTTCAGAAGGCCCAGCATCTTTTTCACTTTTGTTTCCAAATTTCTTAATTCGTCTAACATAAAGCATAAAAACGAGTGTAGAACTAGCCATGAACAAAAAAACAAAAAGAAAAACTAATATCCCAACACCGTTTCCACATTCGCCATACCCAGCTTTGATTTCCTGAATTTCTTTCTGACAGTTTTTCACGATTTGTTCCGATTTCCCATCAGCTGCCATCACGCATTCTATCCATTTCAAGTAATATGAAACAAGAGTGAAAACAACCGGGTTGTCCTTTTCTTCGCATTTTTTCGTTGAAGACAAAAGCTTAAACCCGTACTTGGTTTTTGGCGACCTGAAACTTGCAATTCCACGTACAACAGCACCACCACGTTCGTTGGGACAAACCAAAGGGCCTCCGATGTCGCTCGTACAGCCGGCTTTGTTTCCTTTCAACACTCCAGCGCAAATTCTGCTTTCCGAAATAAAAAAATTGTTTAAAATTTTTTCACAAACGTCGTTAGCCACAACACTTATTTGAGCCCACTTTAACTTTTGTGTTGATATTTGGTTATTTACTGGAACGCCCCACCCGGTAACGAAGCAGTCTCCTGTTAAAGTTTTGTCTGGTAAGTCTATTGGTTTGATATGTCTATCAAACTCTAAAGCTTTAGAAAGGGAAGCAAGCCCGATGTCATAAGTCTTGCAACCAAAGCGGTAGTTTTCTGGTACAATATGCATGTCTGTTTTTACTCTATGTTGTGTTGTAGTTTGACCTGGCTTAACAAAAACACGATCACCTGCAATCACCAAAGCCTTTGTTTTTATTTTATTCTTTTCAACCAAACACTGCGCCGCTGTCAAAACCCATCTTGAGTTGAGTATAACGCCTCCGCAGTTTATTACTTTATTTTTTGAAGATAGTGAGTTTACAGCCACTTGATAAGGATACTCAGCACTTTTAGCAAACCCCGAACTTTCCAGACCATCGAGACATTCAAATCTGCTTGAACCTTGTACACTACTTACTAAGTGTTGGCACGAGTAGGCAGATTCTGTTGCACTGTAATCTGATGGAGTTTCCATAATGCAATCAATCCAGCTGCGATATACATTTACTTTAGTATACACGGTAGGGTTTGCAGGGTCTCCGCATTTTTTTGGGGGCAAGCCAAAACTCGTGGCTCCGTACAGGTAGTTCCGCCCGTCATGTCCCATGCAAGCCAATGGACCCCCTGAGTCACCAGCGCACCCGTGAGTTCCACCTTCGTAAGTTCCTGCGCACACTCGAGTACTCGTGATTTCGAAACCTAATGCCGTTGTGCATATACTTTCTTCAATGGTATTTACTGTGCCCCACCTTAGCTTTGCCGTGAGTTGCTCGTTTTCATCTATTCCCCACCCAGAAACTGTGCACCGGGTATTAGGCAGTATGTACATGGAAGCTTCAGGTAAGCTTATTGACTTAACTTGGTCGTTAAACTTAAAATTTTCTGAAAGTTTGATCAGTCCTATATCCCAAGTCTGGCATCGGGATTCATAGTTTAAAGGGTAAATGTATTTGGATGCTAGTATTTCTTGTCGACTGTTGGAATGTTCGCTATCTGGCATTGGATCTAAGAAGATATCTCCAGCTACGACAGTTAATTTTTCAACATTTACACCTTTATCATATTCTCGAAAATTAACTACAAGACAGTGTGCAGCAGTTAGTACCCACTTTTCATTAATAATTGAGCCCCCACACAAAGGGACTTGTTTGTCCGACAAAAGTGCTTTTACAGCTACGTGAAATGGAAACTGACCTGGTTCTGCATGACTTCCCTTAGCTACTCTTGGTTGCAATCTTGCACAATATACTTTTTCAGTAGAAAAAGCCAGAAAAAAGCAACCTAGCTTTTTTAGAATTGAAAATATTTTAATCCTGTTAAGTTTTTTCAACAGCATTTTATATAAGCTGTATAAAAAATAAATAAATAAATGTTGGTAATAAATGTGCGTTAAACTTGTAATATAACAAAAGTTTTTTCTTAGAAACTGTTCAGTAGTAAACTAATTATCATACTAAACAATATGACGTAGTTTAAACAAAATATGATAAAAACTTCGTCAATCTTAACTATTTTGAATTTTGTACGAATGGCAACTTCCATGCTTTTTATAATAAAATTATCATTTAAAAAATTATAAATTCAGTATCAGATATTAACTTAATACGGCAAAGTCCTAAAAAATTTTTCATTATTTTTGAGAAAAAACAATTACTAAGTTTCACCGCAGAGCGGGTTTTCAAATTGTAGATATGTAGTAAAATGAAAATGGTAAAAATGACTAATAGTTGAAAATTGGTTTGAATTAAGTTTTTTTACAAAATTAAAAAAAAAATAAAATAAGAATTACATAAAGGAGTATTTTTGAGAGAATGTTCAAAGTCAATTAATTTTATTTTGTCATTTTTTGTTATTCTAGTTATTCATCTTTGAGAGAGGGCTCCAACTTTACAGTGAGCTGTGATTTAAGTATTGAGTTCTAAACAAATAAATAAGACACAGTAATCTATCAACAAGGGAGATCAATAATTAATAATTTATTATGTTTGAGAAAAACAATTACTAAGTTTCACCGCAGAGCGGATTTTCAAATTGTAGATATGTAGTAAAATGAAAATGGTAAAAATGACTAATAATTGAAAATTGGTTTGAATTAAGTTTTTTTACAAAAAAAAAAAAAAAAATAAAATAAGAATTACATAAAGGAATATTTTTGAGAGAATGTTCAAAGTCAATTAATTTTATTTTGTCATTTTTTGTTATTCTAGTTATTCATCTTTGAGAGAGGGCTCCAACTTTACAGTGAGCTGTGATTTAAGTATTGAGTTCAAAACAAATAAATAAGACACAGTAATCTATCCACAAGGGAGATTAATAATTAATAATTTATTATGTTTGAGAAAAAACAATTACTAATTTTCACCGCAGAGCGGATTTTCAAATTGTAGATCTGTAGTAAAATAATACTGGTAAAAATGACAAAATTAAAAATAAAAACAAACTTAATCAAACCAATTTTTAACTATTTGTCATTTTTACCATTATTATTTTACTACAGATCTACAATTTGAAAATCCGCTCTGCGGTGAAACTTAGTAATTGTTTTTCTCAAAAATAATAAATTATTAATTATCAATCTCACTTGTGGATAGATTACTGTGTCTTATGTATTTGTTTTGAACTCAATAGTTAAAGTCCTAAATATTCAAAAAAGAAAAATTCGTCGGAAAACCAAAAATATGCTTTTTGTACTCAAATACTTTATTCAACTAATGTCCTTTTGTTGTCATAAAGTATGCACAGCTCTACAGAGTTTGAACTCTGTAGACTGTAGAGCTTAAATAAGATTACATTTGATTCAGACTCCATAGAGGTACTCATACATTATAGGCAGATAAAGGACGTTGGTTATCGATTAATGTAGGGGTGGGCAACGTTTTTCAATAAACGGGCTGGATCCGGAAAAATTAAGTCTTTTGCGGGTCGGAGCATATAGAATTAGTGATTTACCGGATCCAGTCGAAAAATGACTCTTTAGATCCGAATCCGACTGGATACTAATTTTAAGTCGAGATCCAGATTCGGTCGGACTCTAATTTAAATAAAAGTTTTCGATCCGGCCGGAATCTAATTTTATGGATACAGTTGATCACTTTTTCAAATCCTTCAAATTCACAAAACTTTCTCAAGTCTGACAACTTAAGATGTAGATTGAGTTGAGACGTGTCAGATGTTTAAATAATGTTTATAACTAGAATTGATATTTTAGCCAGTATTTATTTCGGCCATCATCAACAAAGTTGAGATGTTTTATGCCATCGATAATAAACAATGAACTTCACCGCACGATCAACAACAAAAAGGAATGTCTCGGATGCTGTTGTTGTTGATCGTGCGGTGAAGTTCATTGTTTATTAGAACTGATATTGAAATTGACAAAGGTACGTATGTAAAATATCGTACTTAAAAAACACTTTGCTTGGGGTAATTTTACAAAAAGATATTCCAACTAAGTTAGAACAACACAAAATATTAGGACAAAATGGTGTATTTATTAGTACACATTAATTTATAAAGTCATTTTAAACATTTTTTAAAGTCAAATTCTTACAGTTTTTGTTTGTAAAAGTTTATAAAAGTTTTACAAGAATTTTGTAATATTGACCATTTGCGGGCCTGTCACTTTGCTCGCGGGCTGGTCATTTTCATTTGCGGGCCAGATCCCATTAAAATTAAAAAAACGATCGGGGGCCGGTCATTTTCACTTTGCGGGCCGTACGTTGCCTACCCCTAGATTAATGTGTAAGTCAAAGTTATGTTAAAACTCTGCATAGATCTACAAAAAGAGAGTTCTTAAATAAGCATAAAGTAAGACTATAATAGTTAGTCGTTTTTATCAGTTCTGAGTATATATTATGTAGTTTATTGAAAGACAAAAAAAAGCGCTCAAAATATTTGGTCCTTGGACCTGATGCACAAAAAACCCTTTCAGTTATTGAGTCGCACACAACGGATATCTTTTAACGTCTTGTCCAGGACAAACTTATCAAGTAAGTTAGTATCCAGTAAAGAAAATTAATATCTACCTCAGTTTCATACGATCATTTTAGACCTGAAATTAGTAGTTTTTTATAGTTTTATAAACTAATAATAATAACTTAGTCGCAAATAGAAGTACTTGCATGTAATAAACCCTCTTAGATAAAGTTAAAGAAATCGAAAATTTTAAAAGTATTTAAAGCTTCCTCATCAACAAGTGAAAAACTAGTTATCAACTTTAAATAAATTTCAAAATGATAAGTCAATACTATGTCATCTAGCTATTTGGTTAGAAATTTTTTTTTAAATAAAGACTTAAACTATATTATAAGGATATCTTCAAGCGCGACCTAGAGAGCTTAAATATCAGTACCGATGAGTGGGAGGAGCTTGCTAATGACCGTGAAGATCTATATACAAAACATTGAACGTAAAGAAACAACAACGCTGTAAGTAACCGAAGCATACGAAGAAATGGGAATCAAAATTAATTTTGTTTATCTTTTTTTATTTTTTTATTTAATTACTGTTTTGTTGCATCATTGTGTTTGTAACTGTTTTTATTGTTGTGTATTCTGTAAATTATTAACATTTTAAGCACAATACGCACAGTCAATTTCGGCTGATAGCGGGCTTACTATGCTTTATTACATATGAAACATGAGGTGAATTACAGCCTAGAAATGAATGGCATTGAAATGTGTAGAACTAAAAAAAAACTTTAAACTATTTATGACGCTATATTTCTTGTCGATACACTTTCAAATAAATACATTTTGTTTTAATTATCGCTTTTTCATAACTTTTAAAATTTTGTTTACTAAGTTTTTGTTAAAAAAAGTTTTTACATATACTCAATTTACTTTTAGTGAATTAATTTATAAGAAAATTAATCTATAATCAGTTTTTTTTTTAGATTTTTGTTTTTTTTAAGTATATGCTATTTTTGGTTTCACTAAATAAACTATTAGAGTAATAAGTTTAAATATTGCCCTCAAGTGTATCAACTTAAGTTTAAATTAGTAAAGATATCTTGATTTTATATAAACCTTTAAAAGTTTACTAAAAACTGACTTTGTTCGTATGTGTATGAAAAAAATAATAGAAAATACATGAGCAAGATAACGAATTCAGTTTGGATGTTTAAATTTGAAACATATAAACACTGCAGACCAGCTAGATAGATAGTAAAAGAAGTTTTATAATACTATGATAAATAACACTTAACTGTTAAACAACTTTATTAAATAAAAAAGCATTGTGAACTTGAACAAAAAAAAAAGTTTTTACAAAAAAAAAGTTTTTACAAAAAAAAATATACATAATTTTTTTCATTTTAAATACATAATATAACTATAACTTTTTTTGCAACAGCGATTTTATTTTTAAAACATATAATATTTTTCTTTTAAAACAACACAAGGTCAGTAATTAAATTTTAAAAAGTATTATGTTTTTTACAAAAGAAGCGATCAAATGTTTCAACTAAATTGAATTTTAGCATTTCCTTTTTTTTTTCTTTTTCTAAATATCTTAACTAAAACTAAAAATTGTCATCTGAAAAACGAACATCTAAACTTTTATTTAATCAACTTAAACTTTGTATTTTTTGATTCCTTTATTTTTAAATAAACTTTTTTATTTCAATATAAATTAAGATGCTTTCTGTTTGATTATTGAAATTAGTTGTTTATTTTTAACAATACTTTGATGGTCCTAGAAAAAGTTAAAGCTTTAAAATTAATTTTGTTCTTAAGTAAAATGCAGCTGCTTATTTATCTTTAGATAACTTAAATCACCACTATTTGCATGTAAGTTAAACTTAACTTTAATAGTTTATGCAAGGTAGTTATGATAGTTAATCAAGTACAAACAATTTAAGTTTAAGAAAATTAGAATACTTTTAGTCTTTTTTTCTATCATTTTATTGTTAAAATTAAAAAAAATAAAAGTTTCAGAATATTTTCTTAAATCAAGGTTTCTTTAACCGTAGTAATAAGCCTAATTTAGTATTAGCTACTTGTAAATGTTTGACTATCAAATGTAATGTACACTTTCATCCTTAGCTACTCTACTACTAATAAATTTGCTATAGTTAAAAAGCTTGCTACATCACATCTATGGATTTTTTTGAATTTCAACAGAAACTGAATCACTTTTTTCCATTATCATTTCCTTTACAGTGGCTTGTTTATCCGTCACTTCTTTTGGAATACTTACATGATTGGGAATGTTTTCTTTTGAATCGTCTTTGTAATTATTTTGACTCGGTAATTCTTCTTCAAGCTTTTTAAGGACAAGACGTTCTTTTAGCTTTTTTTCTTGTTTCAATGCTTTTCTTCTTTTGTACAGGTAGAATAAAACGCAACTAAAAAGCAGGCTAAGGATAACTATCAGATATACTTCTCCCTTAACAATACCAGATTTGTAGCACTGATACTCCTGCCCATATGTTTTTGACATGCTAAGAATTTCTTTGTCACACATTCTAGACACTGAGCTGGAGTTTAAACTTTCTGATGCATCAGTCACGCAGTCTATCCAACCTGAGTACTTGCTTATCTTAGTATAAACAGTTGTAGTTTCTGATACTCCACAGTCTTTTGCAGGTATTCCAAAGTTTTCCACTCCATACAAGTAATATTCTTCCGATCCATTTTTTGTATATGTACAAGCAAGAGAACCTCCTAAGTCACCGTGACAGCCGTTTTTGCTATCAAGCCAAATGCTAACACAAATTTTAAGTGAGGTGATTTCAAAACTATCAAAATAGTCCGTACACTTTTGATTTTTTAGAACTTTAACAGTGCCCCACCTTAAAAGCTGAGAACGAGTTTTGTTTTGTGATACACTCCACCCAGCTGTTTGGCATGATGAATCTAGCCGTATGTTATTTTCAGGCTCCGAAATTTTAATGCTTTGTACAATTTCATTAAACTCTAAGTCTTTTAACAAAAGTATAAGTCCAACGTCCCAATTAACACACCGTCTATCATAATTTTGAGGAACAATAAACTTACTTGCTTTAACTTCTTGTCTATTATTGCTCTCGTTATTTTTTCCTAATGAAGTTTCTCCAGCTATTATGTGAACACTCTTGATTGTTTTACCCAAGGTCGCCAAGTTTTCAGGAACTGTCAAGCAATTAGCAGCTGTAATTACCCACTTCGAGCTCAAAATTGAACCTCCGCACAAAAGAGACCTGTCGTCCGACCAAAATACATTAACAGCCACGTGATGTTTGAAATGGTTGTTTGTAGCAATACTTTCGTTAAAAGTTCCTTTAACGTAACTTGCAAAAGCAAAAGTACTAAATACAAAAACGAACTTTAAAAGAAAGTTGAAGTCTTGCATTTTTGTTTGAATTTGTTACCATTTAATTTTTTCGTATATCAACAAAATTTGCTACAAATTGGTGACGTTATAAACGAACTAATTTGCAACTTTTCTTAGTAAATATTTCTATTAATTATATAAATCGAAATTAAACTGTTTATAATTTTTAAGTAAATAACTTTGAAATTTTATGATTTCAAGCATTTAAAGTAATCTGGTTAAAAATAACAATTTTTTAAATTCTGATAGTCTGTAAAGTAATCAAATTCTTGATGGTCTATAAAACAAGCTTTGTGATACCGTTTAAAAAGAGTTTTTCTAAGCTTTACCAAACATAGTGAGTAGTCACGTAGTCTGAATTCTTAAAACTTAATCGATTTGATTGTCCAGACAGAGATAATTAAGAAATTCTCAACAACAAAAAAGTGACCAAACGAAGCTGCTTTCTAAACGCGATAAGTATAACCTTCAACCTATAAAGGTCGTTTGAGCAAACACGGTAAATAAACTACAAATAAAAGAACAACAGATTTATGTAGGACTTACAGTCTATTCAGACAATTTTAGCTTGCAAAATAAATATTATTGATGGTAGCATAAGATGCTGATAAGCTCATACTTTAACTTTTCAGTTAAAAATTAAGAACCAGATATTTTCTTTATTACTTAGTAATAAACTGAGTAACTAATAACGAATAAACGACATATGTTTTTATTAAGAAGATGACCTAAAATTAATCTGTATTCTGTAATACAGTGGAATCAGTATTTAAAGAAAAGCAGAGTGTTCTAAACATGAGTACTTCAACCAGCTTTAAGATTGTAAAAACCTTAAAACTCGAGTCACTACTGGAAAAATTTGTGATAACATTATACAAAAACGGTGTGGAAACTATCCAGAGACGAATAGTTTCAAACTACCAAGAAGATGTGTTACGAAAATTAATAACATAGTGCGCTTATAGTATACTTTGAAACCAAACTATTAACCAGATCTTTTTTGCATAAAAAAAATCCTTACTAAACAATACTTAGAGCTACTTTATATGTTATTCTATACAAATTAGGCATAACAAACTGATTGTTTATTCTATATTAAAAAGAAACACACACATAAATAATAGATAAACTATGCTTTAGAATGATTGAAAATGGAATAAAAACTTAGGTGAATTAAATCTGAGAGAAATCTATTTAAAGGAAATTTTAGCCAGAATAAGAATTAAATACTTGAACTTTAAATTATAAAACTCTTGTAAGACATATATATCGTTATATTAAATTTTTACAAAAATCAATCAAAACGATACGAAGCTAAATTTCTGGAATTACATATTGACACTAACACTGGCTGTAAGAAGGTTGTGGCTCGAATGTTCTCACTTCTCAAAAATCTGATCAGTTTATATAGTTGTAAATTGGTCTAGATACATTTTTTCAGACGTTTTTGATTGGATCTCATTCTCTTATTTTTCTCTTAATTGTAATTATACTTTATCTGCATCAATATTTGAACGCGTCTCGTACTGATTGGCTTGTTTGTGACACTCGACATTCAACATTAACATTTCAAAATTTAAGATTTAACATTCAAACATAGAAATTGAATATGAAAGATTCCATTTCGTTACACTTTTTTCTAAGTTTCTTAGACTAAGTATAAACCAACGCAAAAATTTTAATAAACAAATTCGAAGCGGAATAACCTAAAAAGAAATATAAAAATTTACAAATTTTAGATTAATAAAAACAAATAAAAATGAAGTTGCACAATGAAGATTAATAAAAACAAATCAAAATGAAGTTGCACACATTAGAACCCTCTGTGCTAGATTTAGGCAACGTACTGCCCGCCAAGAAAAATCTCTGGTCCGTAACACATGTTTAGTTTAAAAACAGCTTCTGCAAAACAAACAAAGTTGAGCTGTTTTACAACAAGTTTTTTAAATTTGCTCTTTGTTTGATTTTCACTAAACAATAGTGGTTATCAACAAACTAGATAAGTACTACCATGTATATAAAGAGTTCTTTTTCATAAAAAAGTTTTTTGAAATGTATGATCCCTGAATGTTTTTTTTTTTCGTTTAAGGCCTAATAAAGACTTTTCCTATTAAATATGGACTTCCGGCGAAAAAATTTGCTCAGCCCTATTTTAAACTATTCTTTAGTAAAAGTAAATACTTTCCAAAAAGATGTATAGTCTGTTAGAGTTAGACTGTTGTTATAAAATAAATTGTTAAAAAAAATTATATAACTATCGAACTTAAAATACGATTACAAATTGAATAAATGAAGAAAATAGCAGTATAGTTGAAAATAAGTTGTGCATTTAAAAATTAAAATGTTAAACTTCATATTAAACCAAAAATAACTTATCAACTGTTAGCAGTGTACATTGGGGTGTACAAAATCATCGGGCAGGGGTTTTTTCCTTGGTAGATGTCCCAGTACTCGGTGCAATCTTCGCAATCGCCCCACCTGTGGCCGTCGGTGAACTCCCCTATATACTTGCCGCTGACGCTTTGGGCGTCGAGACTGACGTGGTATTGCAGACCTTGCCAGACGTACTGGCATCCCGGCCTCATTCCGCCGTTGCCTCTCAACCACTTTTCAATAGCAATCAAATCCAATTTTTTTCGCAGGGGAGCCAGTATC
This sequence comes from Thalia democratica, assembly GCF_965202585.1. NCBI lineage: Eukaryota > Metazoa > Chordata > Thaliacea > Salpida > Salpidae > Thalia > Thalia democratica. The sequence goes on along the minus strand of NW_028139752.1, from coordinate 16,633 downwards.
TTGCCCAGGCTCTTGCATTTCTTTTTCGCTTCGCAACGCGTCGAGAATTCGGCGTGAAAAGTGAACGTTCCGGTGTCCGTAGTCACAGAGTTGCCGCAGCTCATTTTAACTCGTAAAAATTAGTTAGACCTGTAAATTGTTCAAGCAATAACCATTTTAAACAAGTTGAAGATATAGTTTAAACTATTTTAGTCTAAGTTTTAATTGGTTTACTTTGCCAGGTAAACTAAAGCATGTTATTATCAAAGTAAAATGCATTTAATTCTTATAGTAATAAAAATTACTGAAGCTCACAATAATGCGTAAACGAAAAAACTGCTTCAACTATTTGACTATCTTTTTCTTAACTTTCAAGCGAAAGTTCTCGAAACTAACAAAAAATTCTAAGATGTATAAAAAAAATACTTTAAATATATAAAAAAAATTGTATTGTTTAGACGAACTCCGGCTTTAAATACTTTATATCTAACTGCCTAATAAAATTAGATTCAAATAAATAAGAAAAAGTTTAAAAAGACAGTTATTGTAAATCTCAGTTTTCAGAATTAAACTTGAAATACACTACAAAGTCATAATTTTACTGAAAAGCACAAAAAGTTCGTTTTTAAATTAAAGTAGTTTATTATTATGTATAAAGCATTGAATTGATATCGAGTAGTTATATAGTCAACTAAGAATAACAACAGCTTAAATTTCTCAAATTTATTTAAAGTATACTACTTTTAGTCTACAAGTAGTATTTTTTTGTTTTTACACTTATAAAAAATAGTTCTTACATGTAAACCATAATAAATAATAATTTAGTGTTTCCCACATATGCCATTCAGAATTGCTCGACTTCAAATAAAATGTTTATTGTTTTACATTTTAATAACGACCATCTAATGCTTTTCATTTAAAAAACTACAATATTTTTCTAAACAAAAAAAGTAGACTTTATACTAATCGCATTGTTATACGTGTACACTTATTAGCATTGTTTTGAACAACTACTATTTTGTCCCTTTTACAAAACGTATATATTTTTAATACACGTAATAAATGTCTAGTTTTTTTAAATCCATTTTAGTTTAGTTTGAAAAAAAAAATTGAACTAGTAAATAAATTTATCAGTAGAATGTCTAATGCGTTTAATAAATAAAACGTTTAAGTATAAAAGTTTTATAAAGTCTCTAAAACTGTTTTGTTTTAAATTATTTTTTTTACCATTATTACAATTGTGGGCATGTTATAAAAAGTTTAAGCTTTGACGAGTCTTATCATTAGTTTTTGCTGTTGTTAGAATTTTTTCGTTTTAAAAAGTTGATCGAAATTTAAAATCACTTTAACTAAAGTTTAAAAAAAATAAAACAAAAGAAAAAAATAACTTATGAACATTTACCTATAGATTTATGTTATTACAAACTTAAAAGACCTTTTCAATAAATATTTAACTAAAACTAGGGTTGAAACTTAAACTTAAACTATATATATTTTTGAAACTTTTTGTAAGAGTACATATAACTCTTTTTTAAGTTTAAAAAATAAATTAATTTTTAAGATTTTTTATTGAAAATAAAAATTTTTGAATAAAACTTTGATTTTATTTTATTATTTTATTTATAATATTTTTTTTTTTTTTTAAGTTTATGGTCAAACGAAGGACCTAGGCATTAAAACCTAAGCCACTTAAACTGAAAGACACTAAGATAAAAGAAAAAACTAATTACAGTGTTTAAATAACCGTAAACATAAAACTTACACAAGGTACAAACTGAATAAACTAAAACTTTCACAACCAAAATATTCTACGATTCCAAAGTCACTAATCTCCAATTATACATTCCAAACAAATCTTTGAAACAAGCATCTCTTGTCAAAATTCTTCAGAACCTGGCTCGAAACTCTAGGAACCATCTTGAAGACCACTTTTCATCAAACAAGAACTTTCAAAACGGCATTTATTTTCAACTTTAGACAAAAATCTTCGTCTTGCAGAACATTGATCTCAACAACTATTCGCCATTCATCATGTTTTCAAAGTTTCATCAGAACAATTTGAATGATTTTTTTTCAAATCCAAAGTCTAAATTTGTAGAACGATAGTGTTACATTTTACTGTTGATAGAAAATTATATAAAATTTTATGAGCATATTAGACAGTTTTATTTTTTTAAGTATACATAATGCTTGATAAGAATATCAGTATCAAAAAATTGGTCGTATAATATTTTAAAACAACAACCTAGAAAATTTATCGAATGATTATATACGTCAAGATAAAATTTTTTTTTTTTTAATCTTATACAAACTTTTTTTTAGTTCACATTTAAATGAAAATAATCTTAGCAAGAAAGTATCGTATAAAGAGAACACCTTAAGATAGAAATATGTTAATTCTGCTACATTTCATCAAAATGTAACTTTGGTTTTTTATACATTTGTATTCGCACTAAGATTAGCTTATCAAATTTAAATGAGTTGTATAATTGATAGTCTGTTTAATTTATTGAAAGTTTGAACATTAAAAAAAAAGAAGTAAGCTTTAGAATCTAGGATTTCATGCATTACTAAATAATAAATATTTTGGTATACTTTACGTTTAATCATCATTTAAAAATATATTTTTTTAATTTAATATTTATAATCTGTAATTTTGAAGTTTTATCTAATTGACATAGTTAATATATTAGTATATAAAATAATTATTATGACATGAAATATATGTCACTTTTTACGTGCATTAATTTTTTAGAAATGAGTTCTTGAATATTTTAACACTTGTATTGGCATTCAGCGTCGTAGAAGTACAATCAAATGGTTTGTAATTTAGTCTCAGTAAACTTTAAAAAATATTGAAAACAAAGTACATTTTTGTTTAGGTAATTGTAGTTTTATTTAAAATTTAGTTCTTGCTACATCTTTTAAAATTCACAGGTCTCTCAAGTAACTGTTCTTCGCAATTGGCTAAAATAAATTATTACGTACAATAAGAAAACTGTGAACCGTTTCCGCTGAACTTGACGTCTCAAACTTTGGTTGTAAATGTTTTAAACTCCTGCAATTTTGAAATCATTGGATATATAAATTTTTATACGATAGTAAATAAAAACCTCACCATTAACTGTATAGTTGTCGGAAATAATAAAACAGTTCGATAAAAACAGATTGTCGTTACTTCAAAAAATATTTGTGCAAACAAGAATCTATAACAAGCAGGAAACCTACCGAAAATTTGACAACAAGTGTTGGGACAAATAAATTGATAAACAAAAAAATTAAGTTGACCAAAGCAATGATTATTGCCGGAGCTTATGTTTTGTTGATTAGAGTTGTTGGGACTCCGTTCTTCTTGATATGGTTGGATAATAAAAAAGTGAGTATTTACATCTAAAATTACTTTTATTTATATTAAGTTGTAAACACGACTTTAAAACACCAGACTATTTTTCGTAACATCGATAATCAATGCTTAACATGGGAACGGGTCACTTTTGCACGAGCGTCACTTTTGCACGCAGGGTCACTTTCGCACGAAGGGGACACTTTTGCATGGCGTCACTTTTGCATGAGCGTCACTTTTGCACGAGGGACACATTTGCACAGCGTCACTTTTGCACGTCGTCACTTTTGCACGGCGTCATTTTTGTACGAGGCGACACTTTTGCACGGTCATCACTTTTACACGCAGGGTCATTTTTTCACGGTGTCACTTTTACACGGCGACATTTTTACACGTCAAAACTTTTGCACGACGTTACATTTGCATGGCGACATTTATGTAAAGCGTTTATTTCGCACGGCTTTATATTTTCACGGATATGGTTATGAATGCAAAATGTTTTAAACAATCAGTCAATTTTGAACGGAACTTCACTTTTGCACGCTTCTAATTTTTGTTTTCTCAAATAAAAATTTAAATATACTATAATTTTTTTTCTCTACTTAAATAATATTCGCTTTTAAACTCAATTTGTTTTAAATGAAGAAAATGTGGTAGTTTATCAATGAAATTTTAATGTTAAGTTTTTGTAAATTTATTCTTAAAAAAATTCATTTTACTAACTAAGTTTCGGTCAAAGACCTCGTCAGTGCTTAAATAAAGTTCTTAAATAAAAAGTTTTTATTTGGAAGTTTTACGTAAAAAATATAATAACGTACCACAATTCATTAATTCATACTTACAATCTTATTTTAATTAAACTAGATGAATACAAATTTCCTAAGTTTAAATAAAAACATTTTTGAATACTTTAAATAAAATTAAAAATAATTTTAAATCTCGTTAATTTTTAAATAGAAAGATAAACTTAATTTAGTAAGGCATTAAAACACGAATCTTGAGTACTATTTTTTAGTTATACTCTGTTGATATTAAAATTAGCATTATATAGTTGTTAAACAAGTATTTTAAACTTGTTCTAATTTTAAACAATTGATAAATAAAAAAAAAAAAGTTGGTTTATGAAGTGTAAAGGTATTTCAGATTTTACATGATGTTTATTTTTATTTTTTTTTTTTTTAGTGTGTGAATAAAAAAGAGCAATAAAATAGCGCACTTTTCATGATTTAAACTTAGATTATTTCACTATAATGTTGTATGATCATCATAAGCCAAGAGAGAGTAACATTTATAAGTTTGAATTTATGTTCATTAAAAAATATACCATATTAGTCTTCAACGCTGCAATATTTCAATAATGAGTCTTGACAGAATTCTTTTTTTTATCTGTCAGTTGAAATATGAAACAAACTACCAAATGGTTTAGTTTATAAAAATTTCAAAGAATTTCGATTAAAGTTAAAAAAGTCTTATCTGAATTATATTTGTGTTAGTAAAAAAAATAAGTAATTTTTGTCAACGTTGGTTTAATTTTAAGATTTAGCTTAGTTTATAGTTCAATTTTATTAGCAGCACCTTTACTCTATTGTTAATTTACTTGGAGCGTTAGGTTTTTACTTTTGTTGTTAGTCAATGCAATTAAATGTTTGATGGTGATCGTTCTACATCAAAGCGTAAATAAGTATAAGTTTGTAGTTAAAATTTTGCTTTTTATGTCAACCTATAAATTTTATATCAAATTATGTTTTTATCTTTGTTTTAATAAATAAATTATTTGAGTTAATTTAAATTTTTCTTTATGTGTCTTTCAGTTTAAGTGGTCTAGGTTTTGATGTCTAGGTCTATCATATGGACAATAAACTTGTAATCGTGTAGTAAAATATTTAAAAAGGCATAGTTGTTGATCAATATATTTTAGTTCAAAATAAATTAGAACAATTTACTTACATTTAAAGTATTTTTTAATCCTAGTTTCTAAAAAAATTTTTGTCCCGGGTATGAATCTTTTATAAATAGTTTTATTTTATCTTTTCATTAGTTAATTTCGAACATTTGCTTTTACTGGTTTAAGATTTTAAATCTTTTATATTTCGCCTTTAATAGAAGTATGTTATAGAATTTAATTTTCAGTTTCTTTTTATGCTACAGATTTGGTATTAGCTAAATAACTTTTTACCAAAATGCAATATTAATGTTCCATGCGAAAAAAACATCGTGCGAAAATGTCGCTGTGCAAAAATTTCATCGTAAAAATGTGACGTTGTGCAAAAGTGTTTTGTGCAACATGCTGCCGTGAAAATTGTCATCGTTAAAAATGTCGCCGTGCAAAGTGTCTCCTCGTGCAAAAATGACCCTCCGTGCAAAAGAGTCGCCGTTCAAAAGTGTCCCCTCGTGCTAAAGTGACGCTCGTGCAAAAGTCTCCCCTCGTGCAAAAGTGACGCTCGTGCAAAAGTGACACCCACCCGCTTAACATAGTTGTTTAAGTAGCATGATATAGTAAATTTACATAAGTAGAAGAGAACAGCATGTAATATAATAGTTGAAAATAATTTTCTATGAAAGGCAAAACCTAAAAGAGAACAACCATTGTAACAAACTATGCATTTTGTTGTTTTTTAAATGACCGCCAGGGGGCGTTAGACGATGTTTATCAAACCAATACACAATAAATCTTTAACGATGTTTGTTATTGCGCTCAGTTAAGCCATAAGACCGTGCGAGAGGCACACTAGTTGATTATAAGAACTTTTTTTTTATTTTCATTTTATAAGATGTTGATGTTTATTTGCATTATTGTATTATATTGTGCTTAGATAAGCCATAAGATCGTGCAAGAAGCATATAGCAATAAAAGACTATGAGTTACTAGTAAAAACTATTTTTGTATTTTAAGATGTGACTTTCAGACATTTTAAGAACATTATTAAGAACATTTAAAATTTGTAGAATTTTGTGTTTATTTGTTGTGTTTATTTTCGCAGTTTTATTCTACAGATAAATTGGCTGCTTTATCACTTCTACTTTCATCTACATTAAAATCACATGTTCAATAAACTCACTTCACTAAAGAAATTATTTATATTAAGTTTATTACATACTTATTCATTACTAAGTTAAACCTAATGAGTAAGGTAAATTCAGTAAAAGCCTTAAGAGCTAAACGCGCTAAGCGTTTAGCGCAAAAAAGGGGACTTCCCCCCAACTAAAGGTAGTTCCTACCACAGGCCCTTGAGGACTACACCATTAGTTTATCAATATCTCCTTAATAACCAAGTTTATGCAGAAAATAACATGAATAGAACATTCAAGTTTTTTGTTAGAGTTTGAAATACTTTATACTTTATACTTTAATAGTTCTAGAATACTAACAGTAATATCAGTTCTAGAATCAATTACCTTTAAAACTCGTTGTTATAAATTTAAACAATGAAAGTTTTATAACTTTAAATTATACAAATAATGTTCTTTTTTATTGCTTTTGTTCTTGTTACATTTTTATTGTTTTATACATAAGTATAGTGTTTGATTCTTTCAGTTTTAGATATGCACTTAAATGTATACTGTTATATAATTAGTACAGTTTTACTTTAATTTAATTATTTAATTTTAATTTAATTTGAAATTAAAGGAACTTTAATTTAAAATTTTTACTTGTAATGTGTTTTACTTTCGTCTTTAACTCAAACTTACCATTAAAACAACCTTTTAGAAACATCAGCTTTCTTACATAGTTTAGTTATTAAAAATTTGAAGTGATAAAATAAGCAAAAATATCATTAAGAAATCTTTCAAGTTTTTTTAATCACTAATTTTTGCTAAAGTTCCTCACTAAAAATTAGTATTTTTAAGATTTTTAGATAAAAAAAAGTTATAGATTTCTTAAAGTCAGATAAACTTCCTAAAGCTTAAAATTTCTTCGACTTTATCTCTTAAAATATAAAGTAAAGTTTTTTTTACTATATTTGAGATAGTCATATCAGTGATTTAGAAATACTAATAAAATAAAATTCAGCATTACTTAAAGGACAACTAATTTTCTTAAGTTACAACAATCAACTCTTATGCCTTAAAGAATTTAATTTTCCAACTACTAACGTAAAAATTATTGTTATCACATAAATACCATTTTAGCAACTACTGTATATTTAACCTTTTAGTAGATAAGTTCTATAACAATTATCAGACGTTGAAGTTATTTATTTCAGTATATATTTTCCCTGTTATGATGTATCTTTTTTTTAAATAATTTTCCAAAATTTTTATTAATTTTTTCTTTTAACAGAATAAGTCAAAAACCATTGAGGAAAAAGTAGAAATGGATATAGTTGGCAAACTACCAGATATAATTGATCAAAACAAAACTCAGCTTTCAGCAGTTTAGCAAATTACTCGAGCTGATTTTACACATATAAACAGTTTTTTTTCTCTTAATATTAATATATCTTTACACTAATAAAGTTATTTTTAAAAACATACTAAATAAAAAGTATAAGCCTGAGCTAGGTCTTTTTATTATTAAATTTGTCTTCTTGTTACTTTTCGATAAAAGCTTTTTTTTTATATCTAGATTTTGTGATATGCCTAAAATTTACTCCTTAGACTAGGGGTGGGCATCCTACGACCCGCGGGCCGGATCTATACTTACCACCAGAAATCTCTGGCCCGCGACGTATTTTTTTAGCTTGAAAACGTGCTTTTAAAATCAAAATGTTTTTTAACAATTTTTTAAACATGAGCTCTTAGTTATTTTTAGGTTTACAATGATGTTTATTGTAATTTTATTTTTATAAAAAAGTAGGAAATCATACATTCTGAGTAAAAACTATTTTGAAAGATGATAGTAATTTTTTAAATTAAGATAAAAAAATATGTTTATTTTGGTGTAAAGAGCTGGAAAAATAAACATTTTAGCTTTTAGTTTATATCAAAACTTTTACGAAACTTTTATTTATATCATCGGACTATCTTAACAGTAGTTCATTTGAGTATAATTGTATTTGTGTTTTTTACAAACGTTTTTATATAGTACTGATATGTAGAGATAAACTATTTTATAATCTAAATGTAAACTTAATTTATTTTTTGATATTTATCTATTTTATTTTAACTTGTGCTTCTTAATTAAAAACTTTTAAATATATTTAGCTTGTCATAAACATAAATACAAACTATTTTTTTTTGTTGTGATTGAAAACATATTTTAAAAGTAATTAAAGATTTCAACTTCTCGTAGAATTAACTTTATAACTGTAAACTATACACAATTTTTGTTTGATGTTTACAAAGATGTATATGATACAGTTTTAGATTTCGTATTCTTTTCTGTAGTAAACAAAATACTTCGAACAAATCTAAAAATAAATTGCACTTAAGAGAAAATGAGTTTTTCAAATCTCTTTAAAAGTTTTTTTATAAAACCAAGTAAATAATAATACTTAAACAGCAAGTATTTAATATAAACAATTTTTTCTTACAATTAAATTTGAAACCAAAAAATCAGAATAGCAAATTCAGTATTTTTTTAAAAACTTTATAGACCTTAAAGAAAATTTTCGATTTTTATGTTTAGTCTTAAACAAACTACAAGTATTGTTTTGTTACTATACTAAAACATGCTTTTAATAAATCTAATATTTAAAACAAAATTTGACGTGATTTTTAACACTATCTTTAATTAACTAGTACTGGATCTTAAAACACTGTATTAACTGATTGTAAAGTAGTAATACATTAAAAAATTAGAGTTGAGTAGTTAATGAAATTAATAAAAAGTGTATTGTAATTTTAATTTCAAACAGGACGTGTTTTAAAATATTGTACTAATGTACAGTTTTGAAAGTTAACATAATGTTTTTAACTACTTGCTTAATAACTCATGTGATATTTTCATGTCCTGTATTAGTTTTTTTAAGTGTTAACATATAGTTAATAATCTAAGCCTCATTTCGTTTATAAATCTATTTTATAAATGTTTCATATGATTTTAGGATGCAAAGCAGCAAAAAGAAACTTTTTAACGCTTTTTAATCATTTCTTAGTTATAAATTAAGCTATTATGGTAGGTTATTGACATTTTTTTTTCTTTACAATTCTCAGTTTGGGATATTATAGTAACATATCAATTCAATATAAATTTAGTTTTACACAATAAAACTTATTCTTATATATTTATATGTTCATACCACAGTGTAGCAATAAGTATAGATAACTTCAGAAACAATTTCAAAAATTTATTTATAGCAGCTTATATGAAGAATAAATAACTGACTTTGTTTTGATTAAAACTTGTAACCATAGATTTCCTTTGATTTATTTGAAACTAGTCCGTTTTTGTGACAGTATAGACACTTGAAAATAAGTACAAGTTTGTTAAGAAACAAGAAATAGTTTATCTTAACTGTTTCAAAGGTATCGCTCGGTCATCAAGCTAATTATTATTAATTATAGTTAGTAAAATTTATAAAATTATAAGTTTAGCTAGATATACTGATTGTTGGCATAAAATTTCCGTTAGTTTATAAACTGATAGTTGGTTTTTATAGTTCAGCTAGTCCTCACAGTTTGGATTTTATTTTTATTTTTTAATACTCGGACCATTAAAATATTTATGTGATTTACGAATAGTCTGACTAAGTAAACTGAACTGAAAAATTTTAAGATTTTAGTTTTTTTTATTTTACAACATTTTTTTGTTTTTTGAAATATAAAACTTAGATATACTTCTACCATTTTATCATTTAAGCATAACCTTTTTATGTATCTTTGTAAAGTTAAATTCAGTATTTTTCTATATGTTAGGGATATTTTTTTATAAGTTAAAAAATATATTTTTCGATAAAAAAATTGTAATGGTATTAAGTAAATTGAGTTAAGTTTTTCTTAATAAAAAAGTCTATTTATAACTTACAGCTTTAGTTAGTTCAAATTGTAGGTAAAAACCAAAGTTTGTGTTTGTGTACTTACTAAAAAACATTTTTCTAGAGTAAACAGCTAAACTTGTTTTATTAACAAATCAATTGCTGTTAGTTTAAAACATTAACATGAAAAACTAAACTTTAAAATTCATCAAGCTAAAAATACTTTATTTTGCATATGTTTAGTACTAATCGTTTAGTCTTTGCTTACAACTGTTTAGTTTAGATTACTAGTAAATTTTTAAATTTTACATGTTAGTTACTCTTCTGAGTAAATTTCAAATTGTTACAAATGTAACTCAAATGAGTTATATTGTTTAAACAAGTGTTTTTTAATAGCTGTCAAATTGATTTACTACAATAATGAAGATAATTTTTTAAAGCTTATATATAGCCTTTCTCTTTTTTTTTATATGTGTCTTTTTTATGTTTTAGGTAAAATATAATACTATAATCTCACAACAAGCTGACAATGTCTGAGACGTTGAGCTGTGAATGATAAGCTGTGTCATTTTTTCAACTTTACTCACAAACGGTCGCTTCAGTACATTGTACTTAAGCCCGCTTGTTTAAGATCACAATAGCGGTTTCTCGCGACTATTCCTGCCTGATGAGTCCTAATAAGGACGAAACCGGTCGTAGGATTGTCTCGGATGCTGTTGTTGTTGATCTTGCGGTAAAGTTCATTGTTTATTATCAATACAAAATAAGAAAGTCTTAAAGTAATTAAACTGATAAAAATTTAATAACATTTCGCTACCAACATAATGGTATTCAATTATAAGAGTTGTGTTATTAAAAATAACTAAAGAAAATGGTTTTAGTATTTTTATTTGTTTATTGATGTATATTAGCCCATGAAAAACACTTAAATGACAAAACTTTTTTTTTTATTTTTAAGAAATCCTCTAGTTTATAAAATATAATAAGCTCTATTTCATTGAAAATTTACAAAGTTTTAATTAACAAATTTCGTTTAGTTAAGTATGACAAAATAAACAATTACACAGTGAGGGTAAAACACATGTTTCAAAACAAAACTTTTAAAACAACACTTTACGCTTGGTTTTAATAAAAGTAATAACTTTCAATACCAATTTCATTATTTAAAGAATAACTAAGTTTGCATTGGGTTATTTGCATTTTCTTTTCGTGACGACTTTTTACTCGTTTAAATCGGTTAACAGCATTTTCCTAACTTCGTTCACATCTAAATACCTAGTTTTTCATATTCAAAAGTTTAACTATAAAAATCATAGTAAACGTTTAATAGTTTTTAAGTCTTTATTTTTCTCTATTGAGGGCTAATAATTGGTTAAATTACAGAAAAATTTTGTAAAAGAAGACAGAAAAGTATTTTTTTAACTTTTTACAGTAAAATCTTGTAAACATATTGTTAAAGTAAAAAAAGGCTTTTCAAGTATTTGAAAAAGTCAATTTTTTTAATTATAAAAGTACTATTTTTTATATTTTTTTTTAATCCTTTTTAGTATTAATAGTACAGCATTGCTTCAATCTATACTCATTCTGAACTAAAAATACCAACATTGTAAATGTACAGTACAGATATAGTAGTTACTCCCGCTAAAACGTCATAATGTTCTATAAAATTAATTAAATTTCCGACTAATCGCGACATTGATACATATTTTAAGATAAGATAAGAGAGGTGTGATGTTAAAAAATAAGTGGTAGTGCTAATTTGTAAAAGTTTTCAAAAATAATACACTTTAGTAAATTAAAGTCTAAAAGTAGAGCTACTTCCTTTCTTTATATATTCCTTTGTTTTAGATTTAAGCTACGAATATAGTTGACTTTAAAGCCAGGTCTAAAGATTTTCATTAGTCGTACTCGTGCATATTAAACTTAAAAAACTGAGTTTTGCTATATTGCTTAGCGTATATAGTTTAAGCTGAGTTTAAAAAAAATTATGTAATCAAACTAATATATTTAAATTAAATTTTGTTTAAAATAAGAAATCAAAAAACTTTCACAGTTAAATATTTAAAAAGAAAATGGTCTTAAATTTAAAAAATAGAAACAGAGAACTTCGGCTTGATGATTGTAGTTTTAACTGTAAAAGTTAAAAACACTTATGCTTAAACTTGTTATAAATTTTCTTTGCTAATAGAAATCAGTGTTTAATCAAACTTGTTTTGGGTGCAGATGCATTAAACTTTTTTTTAATCAAGCCATTGATACTTATCTATACAGTAAAATCATGAACTTTAGGCGTTGTTTTTAGGTATTAAGTTAATAAACACTAGCATTAAAAAAGTTCTTAATTTTGCAAAACTAACTTTTTCTAATATGTGTATTTTAGCAATACAGATTGCTTAATCTCATAAATATTTAAGTAAGAGTTTTTTTAAGTCGTATTAGTAACGGCGTTTAAGCAATGAAGATTTTTTTTTGCATTTTAAACCATTTGATGAAGTGTCATTTTTGCAGAGAGTTTCAGTTTCTCATTGCTTAAATCTCTAATAGTACCCTTATCGATTAACTCATTGATTTTGTACAAAAAGATCACTTCTAATTTGTTATTGAACTTTTAAGCTAAAATAATTAATGCTTTTAGCGTATCTTCTTTTTTTACCACAAAAGCCTCTTAATTAACTTAAATTAATTGCACACTCCTAAGATAAGTGACTAAATCATGCTAGCAAGTATAAAACATAACTTTGTAGAAGATGGTTTGTCTATCTTATTTAAGCAAAAGTACACGACTATTCACACTTTTTAATGCTGAGTAATTTCTATTATCTTTTTTAATAATTTAAAATAAAACAACAATATTTTACAGTCATTTTTTATTTATTTAGATCTAATGAGCATTTTCATTTTCCAAAAACTTCAACAACTTTTGAGAAATGGCTAAAATAAATTAAAAAACTTATTGAAATGTATAAACTTTTAATTTTCTTCAGAACTTAGTTTTGTTGTTTAAAGCAATGAAGCTTTAATAAAAACTTTCTAAATACGTTGCTCTTTTACGGTGTTTCAGTTTCTTTTATTTTTATCTCAAAAAAGGTGAATAATAAAATCAAATAATGGTAGCCCATTAGCTCCAATTGGTTTGTAGCACTAAAAAGAACTACCAATTAAAACATAACTCTATTCTACGCAAGATATGTAGATGATATTCGTAGTCACAGAAGACAACATAGATATAACTAACTTACATCATGAAATAAATACTCTACACCAAACTTAGAATTCACTCTAAAATGATACGGTGACTGAAAACAATCGTTTATGAACACTAGAATCAAGCGAGAAATCAAACCAACTATACACAAATGTTTACAGAAAAACAAACAGACACAGACCTAATAATGCAAGTACTTGTCCAAAATCTTAAAAACTTGTTCGATAAACTTTAATTTAAACAGCTAAATATATTCTCAAAATTTTACGCTTTTAAAGAATTTTTTTTTTAAGAATCAATATCCACAAAATCTTATAGAGTCTAAAATTAAAAACTGTCTTGAAACTCATAAAATCAAAAGTTCATCATTTAAACAAAAATTAACATGAAAAATGAAAAGAAGTCAGAAACTGAAAATTTCCTTTATTTCAAAAAAGTAAATGGTTTTAATTGTTTATTACGATTTCAGGAACGAGTGTCTATATTTCAAGGACACAATATTGTAACTAAACAAGCGTACACTAGTTAAAAGTTTATGAATACTTCAACAACAAAAGTAAATAGTCGGAAATATTTAACGCGAATGTAGTTTTAGATACAGACCTAAGATCGGAGCACCTCCTCTGCTGAAGAGACATCGAGACAAGTTTTCCGACGGATTGCAGACCGTTGTGGAACAGACGAAAACAGCGCAATATTCTACCATCTATTTAAATGCACACACTTTCAAAACTCTGATATCGTACAAAGCTTTAAAGTTTTGAAAACGATGTAAGAAAAGCTACTCTACAGCCTGGTTTCAATACTAATTGAGGAAAAAGGGCTTAAGTTAAACACGCAAATAACATTAAATGGAAAAGCAAAATTGCTGACAATTTGCTAACTAACATATCTTTATACAATGAGGTACACAAGACACACAACTTCAAAAAAACTAAATATAATTTGATTAATTTTAATCAGTAGAGTACTAAGCTAACAAGTAATAAGATTTTACAAATATATATAGAAACAAAGTAACCAAATAATCATGAAGTAATCAAGAAATTAATAAAAGACCTTGGCGAATATATTTGTGGGTTATATTGAATTAAAAGTTGTTCCTGCTTTCAAAATAATTTATTGTACCTAAGATATGTTGATAATTGTTTAGTTTGAAGCGAGAAAGTTATAGATGATATTTTTAATATTTTGAATAATGCTTCATGACTGTATAAGTTTCACAATAGAAAAAGAAAAAAACAATTAAATTGTATTTTTAGATGTATAATGTAACGAAAAGAAAATAGATTTTTAACTTCGGTGAACAGAAAGAAAACTTTTACAGGATGTTATTTGAATCTTTAAAGAAACTGTAGTTTAAAGAGAAAATTTAATCTAATCAGAACTTTGTGTCATCGTGCACACAAAATTTTTTCCCCAGAGTTGCTACTAAGTGAAATCAAACAGATCAAGTTACTATTAAACAAAAACGGTTACCCACAAGAGTTAATTAACAAAACATTTCATTTACATTTGAAAATTTTGATAGAATAAAGACAATAGGACGAGAAAAATGTGTAATTACTTTAAAAGTTCCATTCATTAATAAAAGCTCAGAAAAGAAAATTATACAATTGATAAGAAGTACTTATTATGCAGCAAACCCTAGAATTGTCTTTACCTCTAAGCCACTATTAACGCAAGGTGGTAAAGATCCAATATCAAACTTAAATAAAAGTATGGTAATCTACCAATACAACTGCTGTTGTAAAGCAAGTTATATTGGATTAACAACAAGACATCTAAGGAAAAGAATAAAAGAGCGAAACTAAAGAAAGTAGAGAATTTTTGCTTTTCAGATAAGAAAGATGATATACCGGTCAAGGTTTTAAATGCATCTAAACGTTCAGCTATTGCAGAACATTTGGTTAATAATTTAACTTGTGCTAACAATTATATTTTAAATAGAGTTAAAACTATTAAAATTTGTAGTAATGTTCTTGATTAGATTAAATTAGAAGCCCTTTGTATTTTGTTAGGGTAACCTGTTTTATGTGAGCAAAAATATTTTGACTTTACTGTTTCTTTATTTTCGTAATACTTTATAAGGATTGTTTTTATTTTACTTATGTTTAATTTTACTGGAGATCAATTTTAACCTATGTAAACTTTATTGATTTTAACTGATACTAATTGCTTTTGTCTTCTATTAATCTCATGATTACTTTATGATTAGTCGATTACTTGGTTACTGTATAAGTTTGTAAAATATTATTCCTTGTTAGCTTTGTACTCTACTGATGAGAAAATTTAGTTTTATTTAAATTGTGTGTCTTGTATACCTTATTGTATAATTACTGGTCATTTATGTTCCAATAACATATCTTTACTTAATTTTGCTTACAACACGCTAAAACTCGTCTTTGTTTAAATCATATATTCATACGTCATAGTGTTATAAACTTATTTTGAAACTGTCTAATTAATTAATACTTTTTTAATTCATTTATTACTTCAAAAAGAAACTGGGTGTGCTTTTGAAAACGTTTGTGAGATAAAATAAAATATAAAAAGAATAACCAAATTCATATATTCCTTAGTCGCAAATGGTATATAAAAAATCTAATAAACGCTTAAATTGTGATATAAGTTAATACAAAATAAGAAACCTATTAAGTCTTAAAGTATGTAAACTGAGAAAATTTTAATAGCTTTTCACTACCAACAGAACGGTACTTAATTATCAGAGCTGCGTAGTAAGAAATAAACTACAGAAAAGTGTTTAAGTATTCTTATTAGTTAAATCATGTATATTAGCCATTAAAAAAGCTTGAGCGACAAAATAGAAATTCTTTTGTTACAAGAAATCCTTCTAATTAAAACAAATATACTAATATCAAGTTTTTTTTTTAATTATTTAGTTTTTAATTAACAAATTTCGTTTAGTTAAGTATGAAAAGATCAACATTTACACAGTGAGGGTAAAACACATACTTCAAAAACAAAGTTTCCAAAACAATATTTTACAACTGATTTTAATAAAAGTAACAACTTTCGTGTACACAGTTCAACATTTAAAAGAGCAACAGCAAATCTGTAAGACAACTCGTTCATTTTGTCGAATTTTTTGAAGCCTACTTTCCAATCCTGTGCACTCCGCTTTTGCACAAGTTTTTCAGCAGCGCGTTCTTGTCAACGGCTTCCACGTCATCGAGCATGTGGGGGAAGCACCTGAACGCGAGGGAGAGATGCGTGGTGAGCTGTGAT
>NW_028139751.1:0-46106 GCF_965202585.1 Thalia democratica | reverse complement strand
TGCTGATTCAGACAATTTTTTGGAGTTAGACTTTATCTGTGTTAATAAGATACTTTCAAGCAATGGTTTAAACATTGACTCTGAACTGCAAGTATTTAATGCGGCAGATAGCTGGTTGTGTCATGATATAACTGAACGTAGGAAGTATGCGAAACAACTTTTATCTAAGGTTCGACTTCCGCTTCTATCAGTTCCTGCATTAAAACAAATCTTAGACAGAGTATCATCTAATTATCATGAATGTACTCACATTATTGAAGATGTTTTAGTCAAAAAACAACAATTAAACTTAACCAGTTGCAATATTACAAGTAGGTACTGCAACCAAAGCGATTTTAAAATTTTAGTTTGTGGGGGTAAAAATGTTAACCTAAAGAAAGCTTCAAAAAGTGTTAATTTATTTTATGCAAACAATTTTAGCGAAGTTAAAAGTTTGCCACACATGAAAGAAGCTAGATGGTATTTTGAAGCAGTTTGTTTTAAAGGTGAAATTTATGCGTTTGGTGGCGTTGATAACAATAACAATGTAATAAATACAGTAGAAAAATACTCACCTGGTACCAACACTTGGGAGTATATGACTAAGATGAAGGATAATCGTAAACTTTTTATAGCTTGTTCTTTTATGGATAATGTTTATATCATTGGTGGCTATATACATCTTGATATAAAATGGCACGATACAGCTACTTGTTTTGAATTTAATACAAAAATTCTGAAATGGAATGAAGTATCAGGAATGAAAAATGCAAGAAGGTTTTCAGCTTGCTCGGTATTTGAAGGAAGAATTGTAGTATCTGGTGGATATGATAGTTCAAACACTGTTGAAGCATATGACCATGTTGGAGATACCTGGGAAAACATGCCAAATATGACTAATGGAAGATTTCGTCACAAATCAGTTGCAGTAAAAAACAAATTATTTGTAATTGGTGGATTATCTACAAACAATTGTGAAGTTTTTGATTCAAATAGTAATAAGTTTACTTTCTTAAAACATCCTTCACGTGCTTATGAATTTGAGTTATATGACCCTTTTAAAGTGATAACAGTTGGTAGTAAGATTTTTATTTTTCAGAGTAATAGTGAAGTCAAAACCTACGACTTTGAAAACGATGAATGGTCAGTAAAAGTATGTGAAGCAACAAAAGATTTAATGTTTTTTTCTTGTGTTAAGATACCTGTGTAATGGTTTACAAGAAACATTAATAAACTAAAGTAAATAAATAACAAAAACTTTTTTTTGCATTTATTGCTTTAAAATTTTTGATATCTAGCATTTAAACACGTTTGTATTGTTTTTATACATAAGTTGTCCTCTTATATATATTCCATTTCGATAAAAGAACTTTTCATACTTATTATCGCTTTAAATTTAGTTATAGTTTTAAAAAAATAGGTATTTATTGAAGAGATTCTTAACAGATAA
Source organism: Thalia democratica (assembly GCF_965202585.1). Lineage (NCBI taxonomy): Eukaryota > Metazoa > Chordata > Thaliacea > Salpida > Salpidae > Thalia > Thalia democratica. The sequence goes on along the minus strand of NW_028139751.1, from coordinate 44,677 downwards.
AACTAACTTTCACTACTTGGTAGTATTATTTTGTTTTAATTGTCAACAGTTAGAGTTAAACATACGTTTTAAAAAAATTAAATTTGTCACAATACATTTGTTTTATACATAAATTATTCTTACTTTATTTTGTTCTACTTCATTGCAAAATAAATAGTAAATAAAAAGTCAGATATTATACACTAACATTATAAACGTTAACATTTTCAAAATAAATTGGCTTGCTAAAACTAAAAGCATAAAAGTTAGTAAAAAAAACTAAATAATTTTAATTGAATCTTAAATTGGCTACTTATTTTGAGTTTGTTTACGCATTAAAACAAACGTTGTTACATTTTTTTATGCAAGCTTTGATTACAGATACTACACTTAACTAGTTCACTATAACCGTTTATTTTAAAGTAGACTTGTTTTAAACTTGTTTTTTGTTTTAACGGCACCCATTTGAAACGAAACCGAAAATATAACCGTTTGAACAGGAAAATCATTAAGTCTAGTTAAATTTTAACACATACCTCTTGTATTTAAGCGGGACATTTTTATAAAAAAAATCTTAAATAGTTTACCGATAGATTTCTTTAGCTTTAAATGTAAAACAAACCACTCTTAAGAAGTAATTTCAAATAGATCCTTTAGTTGTTATAGATTTAGCTCAATTAAATAATGATAAAAAAATTGTTTGTATATACGTAAAGGTTAATATACAACAACAATTTAAGTTTTCATCTTTGCTTTAAATTTAAGATAATTTAAATGGTCTCTAGGCTTAAAGATTTAACAGCTAAACTTAGTTTTTAGAAAATAAAAATATTTTATAACATAACTTATGATATCATAGAAAAAACAACCATAGCAATTTTGACTAAAGCTTAAATTATTAATTTAAAATATTCTAAGTAGTTATTTATATATTATTAACTTGTTAATACATTTTTATTTTGTTTAAATTATTTTGTCTAAACATTATGATTTTAAGGTGATAAAAAGTTATAAAAGGTTATAATTCTAAATAGTATAATAAAAAGTATTTAACCATATTTTAAATCTAACATTTAGTTGTTTTATTTTTAATAATTAAAATATAAAATAAAACCTTTGCTTTGGTCTAAACTAGGGTTGTCCAATCCTTTTAAAAAAAAAGCCCCCTTAAAAGAAATTTTAAAAATTACAACCTTTAAAAATTTTACTCAAAAAACTACCACTAAAAACACGCAAAACCTTCTTTTTTTGTTGTTCATTTGCAACTTCAGAATATCTAATATTATTTTAAAATTTTGATCTCATAGAACACCTTGTGGCTCCTTTACTGCTCATGCCCGATAAGGGCCACTTGGCCAACTTTGGGAAACTCTTGTCTAAATTGAATTTTGTACCATTTCTTAAAGTCAAAAAGTATATTTTGTTTATTTTTTAGTATTCTATTTGTAACATAAAAAATATATACTTGAATATAAGTTAGTAATTACGAAATTATTATTTTATTAACAAATATTTAAATAAGTTTTTAATTTTAATAAGCAGAAAAATTGTAAATTTTAAGTTAATCTTAAGACTTTTTTTTTCTTTTTATTAGTTTTCATTAGAAAACTTAGCAGCATGTTTCACACTTGTCATATTTATTCTAAATGTGTAAAAGTATCTTTAAAAAAATTAAGTATAGTTAGAAAAAAAAATTACATTTTTCTCCACATTAAACCATAAATAACGTTATGTTTATTGTGAGTTTGACTAGTGTAATTTTGTTACTACTACAACTGATTATTTAATTAATAATATTTCCAAGTATCTAGTTTTTAATACAAGATGCAAGTTAAAAAAGCAGATCTGATTGTAAGTACAGGCTAGCCACTAGGTTTTAAGAATTTCTTTAAACTTTCGAAAGTTTACATTTTTGGTCCGTTTTAAAATTAAGTTTAAGCATAAATTAAGTACCTTTGCACGGCTTCTTTTCCTATAAAGACGTTGTAGACATTTTTCCGAGGGTTTACTTTATTTTTTTTTTATCACTTATTTTTCAACTATGACTGTTAAGCCTAGTACTTATTTTTGTTATTTTATTAAAATTTTAACTTCGAACGTTTTTATTTGAAAAATAAAGCGTTAAAGAGGCGAACAAAATGTTTTTTGTTTCTTAAAGGAAACTTACATTTTAATTATCTAACATTTTTTTCAACAAAACAAATACAAAAAAAAATGTTTCTTGATTTTTTCATATAATTTTTTAATATCTACAGCGGTAAAATACAGTCATAAATAAATAATCTTTTAGATAAGCCATTTTTAAACCCTATAAATAAAAATCTCAATTTACTTGTAAGTTATTAGAAATTTTAATGTTTATATTTTGATAAGTGATTCTAATATTTGCTGGCAAAAGGCGTCACAATTTTATTTATTTTACTAAGAAGTGAATAAGTTTAATGTTAACTTTTTAAAGTTTTTACTATTTATTGTATATTTTTTATAAAACCCATGTTAACTGTTGCTACTTAGTGTTTGTAGTATTGTTAGTTGTGCGCAGCAAATTTTATAATTTACTAGTATATTTTAATAACAAATTATAAAACTATTTGAAAAATTTTAAGTAAAACTTAAAATTGAAAATTTATACTTATGAAGTCAAAGAAGCTGTTTTCTGTTTACTTCTGAACATCTACCAAGCACTTTGTCCGCTGAAAATATGTCATTTCGTTCGTCTAGTTCTTGAATACAAATAAAAACTTTTACAACTTTATTTTTGAAATGAACGTTTGCGACTACAATAGATTTAGTTTATCGGTTGGTTTAATTAAACTCATTGTTCTTTATAGATAATGCATAAATTATTTTTTAAAATATTTGTCCAAAAATATAGATTGTTGTGAAGTATAGATAACATAAAATACATTTTTTAAATTTTGCGGTTATAAGACATTCTATTTTCAGCAAACTAATTATTTACAAAGCTAACATAATAACTAAAGTTTTGTAAACAAAGACTTTTTAAACTGCAAAATAAAAAAGTAAAAGATTAAACAGAAGTAAGGTAACTTATAATTTAATTGGCGTATTTTATATTAAACTAAAAGTTTTCATCTGATGCGTTACAAAATTTGTTGATGAGTTTGTGTTAAGTAACTACAATACTGATAAAAATTCAAGTTAATAAATTAAGCAACAATTAAAGTTTTTCTTAAACGATGTCAACACGATACTCAACTGTTTTTTTTTGTAGATAGTTTAGGTTATAAGCCTAAGGAAGATAAAGAGCAGTACAAGCTACATCTAAATTACTACTGTAAAAAATAAAGTAGCATAGTAGTGTAGTTTAATTAAACCGTAAACGCTAAGCAAACTAAATAATATATTTAAGTCTTTTACGACTCGATTACAGAAAGGTTCTATCGTACACTAGCTTCTTGCATCAATTATTTTTTTTGTTCAACAAATAACTTATTTCCAGCCGAATGACTACGACTCTGTTTATGATGACTAACCACCAAACTGTGACCAAAGAAACTTCTTAAGTAAAGCTGTTGAAATTTTTTTGTTGAAAGCGTTGTTGTCAGATTTTAATCAGAATAAAGCCAAATGTATTTAAAACACGTTTCAATTTTTTGTAATCTAGCAACTTTACTTAACACTACTTGTTATTTTTCTAACTGATGTTTTGGTCAAATTGCTGTATATGGTTTGTAGCACAGTTGCCAGGCTGGATATCAAGGTTTTTTACAGATGATGAAAAACTTTAAGTTTTTCAATTTAAACTTTTACTAGTGATGCTAATACTATCAATAAAATTATCAGTGTTTTAATTATTACGTCACTTTACTTAAAACTTCGATGTTTTCAAAATTTTGTAGAGTAAAAGTGGACTGGACAGAAAAACTTTGATTTTTGTATTTATTTAAAAAATTGCTTGAAAAATGGGTGAATTTTACATTTAGAATGACAAATCAAAATAACTGTTTTATAAGCACTGAAGTTAAAATTTCGAGCAAGTTTTAAAAAATTAGTATGTAATCGAAAATTTAGATGAAAAGTTATGGTCGAAACAAATACAAAACATTGTAAAAGATATATCAAATATATGCAATATGAACTGTAAGTAGTAATCAAAAACTAATAGAGATACTACATGTGTTTGAAAGATGTGAAAAAGTGACAGTTTACATAAATTCAACGGTTAAACTAAATTTTTAAGGTACTCAGCTGATGCAAGTAATTTAATTCAGCTTTGAAACAAAAACAAAGTAAAATCTAAGGGCTAGAAAAGTCTTAAGTTGGTATGTTTGAACTTGCTTTAAACAAGAAACTAATTCTAAGTGTTTTTAATTACACAAAATAAAATCTTACAGTGTTTTAGACATAGAATTTGAACAGGCGACGATACAGCGAACAACCAAGATTAATTCAAGGAAACATAAAACAACAACGTCACACTGAATTAGTTCCATATAATTGTTGAACTTGATTTAGAGCATGATAGCCGGATTATTTACTACAAATATGTATAACTTGTAGTCAACATCCAGCAAATAATACTAAAAACCACGGTACAAAAATACGAAACTTTTTTCAAAAATTCTTCCAGGTTTTTTAAAAACTTTTGCTCTTTTTCAGCACAAAATAAAATTTAAGCTGAAAATTTGTTTTAATTAGTAAAACAACGAACTATTACGAAAATTAAAATATATTTTTTGAATGATATACAATTTTTTCTATATGAATCGTATTCAATAGAATTTTCAATACTTAACATAAAAAAAATCTTATTTCTTTTTAAAATTTCAGATTTTTACAGATTTTTAAATGTTTTTAGTTCAAAATTCTAGGTTTTTTGACAGTTTTTCAACCCAAATCGTCTAATTCCAGGTTTTTTCAACCCTGTTTATATACTACTTTGGTACTTTATAAAGATTTTTGCTTATTATATAACTGTGGTAATTAACTGTACTAGTAACTTACGAAGTTACTTTACAGAAATTAAACTACTAAAAAACTTTAGAAAGAAAATAAATGAATCGATGGTTTATCACAGAGAAGCTGGACTGAATAAGTCATAAAGACTTTAAATAGGAAGTATATTTGAACAGTGTTACTTACTTGAAGGTAAAATAAGTATTGTTTGAGACTTGAAGTTGAACTAATCATACAAACCAACACAACAAGATGATGATTGACAATAAAATACTAATAAAGAATTTAGTGGGCTAGAAGTAGAACTAACTTACGAAGCAACAAAATAGAAATTTAATATCGTTTTAGACTTATAAACAAAGGCTAGTAATTTTAAAAAAACAATAGAGAATATTTTTCAAACAAACTTTTAATTAATTAAAAATAATGAGCTTTAAACTAAAATACAAAATTGGATCTACTTTCAATATTGTTGGAATAAGGTATGTTTGAATACGAATATGACATAATTCACAACTATTTTTCCCACAGTTTTGTTCTACTCTAAACCAATACCTTTTAAAAAATAAGTTATTTGAAATATTAAAGTTATTATCAAAAATAACTAAAGTTAACAAACTCAAAATAAGAATTAATTGGCGTAACGGTGTTTGATACAATTAATTGAAAGTACAGAGCTTTCAACCGTCGAAACATTGTTTTTATTGTCAAATAAATCCATGTGGTTGCTTATAACTGACTTTTAAAAACAAACCGTCTACAAGATATTTGGCATTTATGAGACAGTGTTAAACACCATAAAATACTTTAACTATTTTAATTACAATAGATATTGAAAAACTAAACTACAATGCAAAACTTTTGTGTTACTTATAGAACAATACCATGGTTGTCTACTATAAAACTTAACCATTCATATTAAAACACCAAGGATATGTACTATAAAACATTAAGCTTTACTTTTAGTTTAAACTTGTCTGTTAAAACAAATAATAAAACTATGTTTAGTATTTAGTTAGCTATGGGCTGTTAGTAGAATTAAGTACGAAACAGCGTTAACTCTCAATAACAAACACTATTGGTTCAGGTTGAACAAAAGTTTAAATATTGTCAGTCATAAGAAATCATAAAAATATCTAAAAACATGAAAAGTGATACAATTTAATGTCGATAAGAGTGAAACATATTTTAGTTAACCCTAGAGTTTTATTCACTTATAAATAAATAATTATCCTACCTTTAACGACCCTATAAAAATTTCTAAGCATGCAAAATACATTTTAAATATAAGTATGTATAATTATATTCAGTCTTTACTTAACCTTGGGCAAGATTTAGAACTAAATTACGAAACAAAAAACATAACATAACAACAAACAAGACTTATACACAAACAATATCAATTAAAGAGAAACCGTAGATTCATTTAAAATAAACCTTGAAATAATTTTACTGAAACAACAACAATTTTTAATTAAAAATATAAAACTGGATCTTGAAAAGGTAAAATAAATCATGAGTAAAACATACTTTTCAATGCGGGAACAACTTTTAAACCAAAATTTATCGAAGTATATTTAATTTAGTAAGGAATTTAAAGTATAATTAGACTTACAAATAATCATTAGAATAAGTTCATAAGAAACCATAGAAACATTTTTTTGCCATAAACTTTAAAAAAATGTACAGTAACATCAATGAAACATTAACTAAAATATGATCTGATTTTGATTGGAAATAAATAAATCATTTGTATAAGACATTTTTGAACTAGTTCCAGGTTTTGTTAAGCTCCATTGAGTTTTATACTGGTGATAAAGAGAAGAAGTATGAATTTTAAGATAGTAATTTAAGAAAAGATGGGGAACAAAACATAATATTTAGTTAACTGTTTTAGTTATGGAAACATATATGAAGCTTTGAGTCATTGTTAAACCAAACAGTTTAGATTTTATAAGAATCAAAATGTAATACTTATTCTTAATGTTTTTCAACATTATTGACATATTTGCCAAAAGTACAACTTAGACAAGACCATTACGTAAGATAGCCAAAAAAAAACTAGGCTTTAAATGGAGTTTTCAAAATTTCTACAAACAATAACTAAACCAGACTTAAAATGATTTTTGAACTGGGCTAAAATAGTTTGATTGTAACAAAAGCATAAGTTAAGCTAGCTTTTGTTAATTTTTCTAATTTAGAGGCACATTTAATGTTTGGTTGTAGAAGACCTAATAAACTTTAAATGACGTGAAACTAAGACTAAAAATATCACATAGCTTTTATATCGGAAGTATATTCGAACTGTAACTATTATCTTTAAGTTTAAGATAGATAAATGTTGTTTAAAGAATAAAATTGAAAATAATTAAATAAACCAGCGCAACAAGATGACAATTAATGATAAAATACTTAGAACTTATTTTTTCCAAATAACTATACTTTGAAAATGATAGGAGAATCTAAGATTTAAGAGATACCATAGTTTAAAGAAATTTTTAATTAATGTTACAGTAATACGAACAAAAAAAAATGAACTACCAACTAAAAATACGAAATTAGATATAATTTTAATCTCGTTGAGAATAAGTATGTTTAATCACGGATAACACATAATTCTTAAAGCTCTATTCTAAGCCAATATTTTCTTTTAAATAAATTGCACCATTTGAAGTGATAGAACAACGTATTGACAAATTAAGGCAAATTTGCGAACCAGAGTTGCCATAATACTATTGTTACTATGCCAGTTGAAACACTGAACACTTGTTAAACGTTGGTTTATTTAAAACTAAAACCTCTAGTAAATAATTTGTAAGGCAAGCAATTGGTTTAAACAAGTATGTTGCAAACAATTAAAAGCCAGATGCAGGGAACTCAATTGAATTTTGTATTGGAAATAAACTATTTTTTTAGTAAAATTAGATGTAGAGTGATTAGTCTAAGTAGATTTGGTAATTTAAAGTAGGATTATTTGTAGAATGAGTTACGTTAAGAAGTAAAATTAAAGGAAAAAAATCGTAAACATCTGCTTCACTTGAACTAAATATAAACACATGCATAGATTTCTAGAGATCTATCGATTAGATGTAAATAAAATTAACCTTTTCACCTTATTTATCTTATTGAGAAATGCATCAAAATCAAACCAACCAAATAGTTCTAGCTCATTAATAAAATCATAAGTTAGTGTAATAAATTACGAACAACAATGCAAAAACTAAGAAAAAGCTAGAAGCTCTTTATCCATACATGTGGACACTTTAAACGACATGTTACTAAAATTTTGAGAAAGTTAGCGTACTAAAAGAGACTTCAAGATTACGTAACATTAGTGGGTACTAAGACTAAGTAAAGCTCAACTAAAATACCTAAATTTAATGGACAAAAAAATATGTTTCGTTACTATAACAATGCATACAACTTTATGTGGAAAAACTAAGACGTTTGTTATGAGAAATTTGAACTTAATTGGTAGTAAAGTGGAAATTATTTGCGCATAAAAGAACGTGCTTAATTACATGTACTTAAAATAACTAAACTTCTTTACAAACATTATTAACTAAAAAGAACCCGTGGAAACTTGTTTTAATAAGCCTTAAAATTATTTTACAGTAACAACAGCAAAAAATGAAGTGTCTAACTTAATTAAAATTATTAATAATATTAAAGTATAATAACCAACTTGACTTATAAACAAACTTTAGAATAAATTAAACCTTAAATAAATTCAAATAGATAAAACCATAATGGCACAACAAAAATTCAGCTGAAAAAAAAACTCTGAACAAAATCTTTAAATAAGCCTGTAAGTGGGATGTATATTTAAACTGCAATTATTACTTGAAAGAAACAATTTAATCTTTTAGATTTATAGATAATTATATGTTGTTTATGACATAAAACTAGAAATAATCATATAAACCAGCACAAAATGGTAATAATAAATGATTAAGTAATTAGAATTTATTGTAATTTTGACATTAGTTTAATTTAAACGCAGGAATAAAGTATAAAAAGAGTTAATTGCCATACACATATGTATTATTTAATTGCACCTTATCCAATATTTATTATGATGTTATGATTACATTACCTTATCTATATTCCTTACGTACTTAAGACAGAATACACTACTTACCTTAAAAAAATTCTACCAAAATTTACCTTTTAAAACGACTTAAAAGTTTAATAAAAAGTGAGAATAGTAGTAGTAAACTAATTAGAGAAATAGTACTAAAAAGTAAATCTACAGTATTGAGACATGTTTACCCTTGTGTTTACATAGATTAAATCAGTAGGAAAATATAAAATATTTAAATTAAATGTACACGCATTACAAAAATACGAATTTAAGGATACTAAATGCTTATAAGCAAAAATATCTTTTAGACAAGACAAGTATGTATGATACGCTCATTCTTGTATTCAAAAAACTTAGCTTAATCGTACTACAAAAACTATTTTAAAAAATAATAAACAAGACCTCAAAAATAAAACAGTTACTTAATTGGCGTAACTGTGTTCGGTTAAAAAAAAAATTAAAGCTGGTAACCAGTTTATCAATTCGCCATTTTTTAGTTTAGCTAAAGACAGTTTTATAGTGTTAATATATACAAGGTTGCACATATCTAGTAGAAAAAACTTACGGATTTTTGAATTTAATTCAAAAATACATATATTCAAAAAATTGCAACTTTACTTTAAATAGACAATTTATCTCATTGAATTTCAAGTAAAATAAATATTTTTTTAAAGCAATAAAAACAACAGCATAAACTAGCGCAACAAGATGATAATTAATGATGAAATCATAAGAGCTGGTTGCAGGTTGAATATTTGTTCAGTTTAATTTAGTAAGGGAGTGTACAAATTTACATGAATAAAACTGTTTGATTAAGAAACGAATAGAAATCTAATTAAAATAGTGGGAAAACAAACATCAATGATTGTTTAATATCGAAATTAATTTAATAAAATTTAATAACAAGACTTATAACCACTGGATTTCTTCTAGGTTTCTCAAATTACACGTTTATTGGTCTATTTTTAAATTAAAAATTAAGTTTAAGGTAAAAAAATGCGTAAAACAGTATAACAACATAACTGTAAAGCTACTTTAAATGTGTTTAAAATAAAAAAACAATGATGACAAATAATATATATACACACATTTGATAGATTATTCGCGTCGAATCAAGATTTTACTACTTAACATGTAAAAGTTGCTTAAAATTCAAGGTTATTTCAAAGTTTCACAAGCTCCAGGTTTTTTGGCAACCCTGAATGATATAAATATTACAATAAACATAAAAAGTAGTCATTAGTATCAATAAAGTATTGTGTACTTTTTATTTAATTGATCACAATAAAAGATTTTGACTAAATAATAAGGAGAATAATCAGTTTAATATTTTAAATTTTATTAACAAAACAACTTTTACTCGTTTCAACTAAATCAAACGAGACCAGGAAATAAAATATTACTAGTTGGTTACCATATATGCTTAAATAGAATTTTATTAAAAAAACATGTTATTCATTATCTATTATGCATATGTTAGTAATGCCTGCATTATATGATACGTATATACTTCGCTAATAAAGTACAAAACATTTTAAAACTAAACAATATCTGATATTTACTATGTGTCCATAACTTGTGGTAATATAAAATTCTAATTTATAATAAATGAGACCTCCCAAAATGAAATGATGACGTAATAATCATGAATAAATAAAAATACCGAAAATTTATGAAAAAGACATTAGATTAGTTTGTTAGATTTTAAAAAATGGCCACGTTTTCTGAGTACAAATTAAGGTGTAAATATACATTTTTATGAAGGAGAGCAAAATAGCTATATGGAAAAGTTTAGCTCACTGTCTATTCAAGTAACAATAAAGTTTCCAACGATGCATTATGCTTGATAATAATAACGACTACAGTGAACAACTTAAATATTTCGTGGCTGAGATACCGGTTGCAAAAAACTAGAAAAAAAAAAGAGTAACTTGTACGGGCTTTATCTCTTTTAAACAACGTCAGAGTGAAATCAGTCCATTTAATCAACATTCTTTACTTAACTTTGTTCTACATATAACAACAAAACTAAAATATAGTTACGAACTAGACTTATATGTAAACAAAAGAATTACTTTATAAGAAACCATAGAATTTTTTAAACAGCCATTAGAAAAAAAACAATAAAACATAGTTTAAATTATGACAATGAATCCAATTTCAACTTTGTTGAAGTCTTGTAAAACACTATGTTTTAATTTATCCCAGAGCTTTGTTAATTTTTAAACCAATTTTTATCTAACGAAAAACGTCCACATAAAGTTTCTAATTATAGTAAATTATCTTGCTTACCATGAATGCTGACGTTTTATTACTTTAAACGGAACATTTACATTCTATTGTGTTTCATATTAGTGATAAGCAGAAGACTTATCAATAGTCGAGAAGCTAATAAAAGGTTGACGATAAAAACATACTTAGTTAATATTATAAAATTTTTGAGGCATTGTTTGAGTAGTGAATTTATATTTTTATCAAAAATATAATGCATAACATTTAGTTGAATAAATATATATTTTTTCATTTAAACTCAGTTTCAGTTGGTAAGATTTAACATATAAATTAACGGATAGGTGTAATAAAATTAAAATATCATTAGGCAGAATTACATAAGGCCTAGAAGTGTACCTTACTTAAAATGCGTACTTTACAGTTACATAGATAAATAAAAATGTCTTCATTATTTTTAAATATAAAGATGCACAACAATTAGAATGTTTTTGTTAATAAACTTTTAAATATAAAACAACCAATTCATCATCAAAAATAAAAACTAAGAATACTAATATAAACCGTGAAACTAGACTGAAAAACTCTCAAAGCTTTATACAATGCTGGAAGTATACTCGAACTGTAATTGCAGTGTAAAAGTTTAATAAAAATTAATTATAATATTATGAAATAAGGTTGAAAACAGTTATACAAACCAGCGCAACAATGACAAAATACTAAAAGCTGATTGTAGTTTGAAAATTAGTTTTTTTTGAAAATACTAAGAAAATCTACACACATTAAAGTTTTTATTTAAGAAATACTTTATATTCAAACTGAAACAGTCTCGAAAAAAATAAACAAAATGTAGAAAAACAAAAAGATTGAAAAGTGAACTTGAGAATCAATTGATCAATTTGATAGCTAAACTAAACTTTTGATCGTACTGAAATACATAAAGCCCAGAGACGTACCTTACTTTAAATGCGTAACTTACATTTTTTAGATACCCTAACATTTTTACACAGATAAATAAAATGTCTTTATTGTTTTAGAATATAAAAATTCCAAACAAGCACGAAGCTTATATCTTGTTTTTAAAAATTAAAAAAAGTTAATTAAACAGACGATCATTAAAATCATACAAAACTGAGAAGACTTATACGAATCGTAAAACTAGAATGAACTTTAAACAAGTATTATTTGAGACATAAGGTGTAAAGGTTCAAAAAAACAAGCACAAGAACGTGATAGTAAATAACAAAACACTAATGACTTACTGTAGATCGAAGATTAGTATATTTTGAAAATATCAAGAGAATATTGTCTTTTGAATCTTTTATTGATGAGAAACAAAATACTAAGAGCTTAGCAGTAAGAAATGCTATGAAGAGTAGAACACTTATTGTGGAAACACTAAGTGTTGTTTGTAAATTTCTTTTAGGTTTTAAAAAACACGTTTTTTGGTCCATTTTTAGTTGGTCATTTAATTTAAGTAAAAAAATAGTCTTTAATGGCATAACAACATTGTAAAGATACTGTAAAGGTACTCCTAGTGTGTTATAAAATGAAATTATATATTGGTGATACAAAAAAATTCGTTATTTTACATAAAATAAAAAATAATGTTTTTATTAACTTTGTTCTGGGTTTTTCCAGGGTTCTAGGTTCCAAAAAGTGGACAACATCGCTCTTTATAGGGGCAACAAACAATTATAAAAGTGAGGAATCGAAAAAGTAAATGTGTAATCAACAGTAAGGAGTGTTTTGTTACTTGTGCCAAGTGGACATTTAAAAATTTAGTTTGTGAAACCTCGGAACTAAGAGTTTAATAAAAACTTAATCATAAAATTAGAATCGCAGCTGCTTTAACATACTTAAACTAATCAAAGCATATAAGAATCATCCCTATTTGATTTAAAATCGAAAAAGCGAGTTTAATCTGAAATATAAACTGGATTTATTGAATTAGTTAAGAAAGTAGTTTGACTGAAAGGGTCATGACTTTGAATGAATAAAGTATACGAAGCATTAAGTTTATTTATGACTAACAAAAAACAAACATACAACAAAATAATGTAGTATCCCGACATGAAATGTGACATGTTTAATTCAGAACTAACCTGAGAGTAATAACTATAAAAGCCAAGTAAGTTCACCAACAAATTTAAGTATATCAAAAATAAAAGAACATTATTCATTACTTTCTACAAAATCACAAAAAATCGCTAAACAAAATATGTTTGTTTAAAGACTCAATAGTTAAGAAAGGACCCACTGATTGTATATACTAAACACAATTAACGTAAAAAACGTAAACATAAACTGTATTTGTTTAACAATAGTAACTAAGCAATAGTAAATATTACTACGAAATGAACGGTTTAGTTGACAAATTAAAAACAAAAACACAAAAATAAAAAACTTAAACATGACTAAAACCTGAAATATTTTTTGGTGATACGTTAAGGTCTGTAGTTAGTATGTAAAGTAACTTTGATTAACTTAAGTTTATAAAAAATATTAGATAATTTTATCAAAACAAAAAAAATACCTAAAATAAAAAAAATAAATGGAATCAACTAACTGCTGGACATAGCAATTGCAGAAAAGTTAAAAATCATTTATGTACTGGAAAAAAAACAACTACTTTGTTTGAACTTAATATGTAAAGTTGCAACTTTAGAGAGTTAAACATTTCAGTTGGAACATTTGTTAACCTTTTATGACTAAATAGTTTGGCACAGATATAATCTGTTTGTTAGTTTATTGAATAAGTGTTTATATACTTTGCATATTAAACTATAAGGTTCTGTCTAGATTAAGTATATTCTTTATAAAAATACGCAGTAACAAATAGTACACACACACATATAATTAAGCTGTTACTTGTTAAAACTACAGTAACCTCTCGCTTATTTACGCATATTGTGTCCACAGAAAAAACGAGTAAGATCCGAGAGATCGTAAAGATACGAGCGATACCAAATATACTTACTATAATGGCTGTTTTTTGATATTGCTTCTAGTTAAAAGCAGACTTGGTACTTTCCCAATTTTAACAACTTGTTTACTTTATTTATAGATATTAACAAAAGATAAAACTATACATATTTGAAAAAAGAATTACATTTAAGTGAGATAATAATAGTTGTAGAAAAATATTACTAATTTTGAAAATAAGTAGATTTTATCTTTATTTATATGTGACTTATTTGATACTTAACATTTATATTCTGTTCTAATTAGCGAATTCAGTTTATAGTTAAGCACTTGTTTACAATTAAGATATGGTTTGGTGTCTATACTGATTTTGTTTCTATAGCCTTTTACAAAAATATGCATTTGGTGCTGTAATGGATTTCTTTTGACCAAAAATATATAAAATAATTATAATTTTTTTTTTTAATTTACCTTTGCCCACATAAGGAAAAACTTCTCTTGTATTAAAGATATATTTATGGATTATTTGAGTGGGAATGAAATTTCATGCCATAAGAATTTTGGGTATTAAAATTTTTATTTTTCAATTTTTTAGAATTCTAAAACGCGTAACTATACGAGAGTGTGTAACGTCACGAGTGCGAGAGGTTACTGTAAATATTTTTTATATAGAAAGTTTTGTGTCTACGTTTACCACTGCTATTAAAACATTTTTAAATAATTGCAAAAGATAGTTTATAAAAATAACTTGCATGTATTTTACATAAGTAGCGAAAACCTAATAAATTATATAAAAAAAGAGACTACCTCATTATGACGCAACAATATAATAAAATAAAAAAAAAATAAAATTTGAGGATTAAATGTGGAAAAATAGCAGAAAAGAAAAGTTCGTATAATTGATGCAAATGATTTTTTAAATTCCCTAACTTTATGTGGACAAATTAAGAAGAAAACGTTTAATGTAGAAGTAGCATAAATTTGAAACAAGTGGCTCATGAGTAATTTATATCTGTTATCTTTCATACAACTTGTTAAGTGAAAATTAAATTCAGTCATGACTTAAAAGTACTAGCACATTTAATCGTACATCCAAGTCATAACTCAAAAAGGTGCCGACCAGCAGAGTAACCGGGCCTAAAGGACAAGAATTAAAAAAAAACTAAGGGCAGGCCGGGAGATGACAGGTGCGAAGCACCGTGTCATCGACTGGCCGTAGCCCTTTGTTTTTTTTTAATTCTTGTCCGCTACCTAAAACTTACCAATCAAACTCATCAATGTAAAACCACTCAGTCAATAATTAAAAAACTATAACCGATATTACCGTCAGGCCTTTAATGGTTAAACACTAATAAGTTAGATCGTATAAGCTCAAGGTTGTTTAAAAGATAACAGATAAAGACCGTACAAATATAACGCAAAAACGTACATTTGTTTGGCAGTTACGCTACTCACGGTCCATTTGACAGAAAAAGGTGGCCTTCAAGAAAAAAGGCCGCGAAGAAAAAGAGAGAAGGAAAAAGTGAAAATTTTTTCGCCGGCGGAGCCGGCGAAATGCCTTAAAAAATTATTTTAAATAATCTACATCAAAAATTTCCCACCCATTTTTCACATTAGGGGAATCCCCAAATTGAAAAAAATGGGTGACAGGGCTTTAAAATTTAGTGCGTACCTTACGCGGATGCGTACTTCTTAAAAATTACCTTTATTTGTAACAGGGAGTGTATATTTAAAATTCAGTGCGTACCTTACGCGGATGCGTACTTCTTAAAAACAACCTTTAATTGTTACAGGGAATGTTTATTAAAAATTAGTGCGTACTTTATGCGGATGCGTACCTCATGCGCTTAATATGGTTTAGATTGAAATGAAATTGGTTCAGCCATCAACCTCGTTAGTCACCTATTGTTTTACATATACATAGAAAACAGTTAATAGATATAACTGATCAACTTCTTAATGACAGAAAATGAACCAAATAAAATGATTACTATCAAAAACAAGTTCTTTAAATGTTTACATGGACAAATCTATTCATATGATTGAACTGTGTTCTATGTACATTGAAACAATAGGCGCTTAACTTGCTTGTGTAAATTAACTTTACTCGGTAATCTTTTCAAAACAGTATAAACTTTATTTAATCAAAAATAAGTATGCACTTGAGATTTTGATTTAGATATTCTTGTAAAAAATTATATTTAAATTGTCACACACTCTTTATAGCTTTATTTAAATTCAATTTTATACTGTTCCTACTACAAGATATCATTCTACTGTATTTTACATAATAACTTGACTAATTAACAAACAATTATCTCTTTATCTACTAAAAACATATGCTTTTCATGCACTGTTACTACCATTACTGACTGGTGTGTTTTATTAACTTTATATTTTTACTAATAGACTTAAAATTAGACTGTCTAGTGCATTAATCATTGAATTCAGACAGCTTATTAAGTTTACATATAAACTAAAGGTGTTTACTGTTTTGAATTCATCAATACGTTGTTACAAACTAAAACAATTAAACCATACTACTCTATGTGACTAATTTTCCTGTTATTCATTTCAAACGTTTTCAACTACTTGCATCTTAAATACTCTGCAGATAACGTCATTTCAAACTTTTATGTCTGAATTAACCACATATAACAAATAACTTTTATACTATTCCCAAAACTTAGTTTTAACACAAGTACATTGAGTTTTTAACCATATTTAATGTTGTTTCATTAGCATTAAACCTTTTAATTTTTTAACAAATGATTTATCTTTGACACATACATAGAAAACAGTACAGCAAGTTTTTGATAAAACCTTGTTAGTGCACTCATATGAACAAAAGAAATTGTTGATAGATAAAAGACTAGAAAGAAGTTAGTGATAGAAGAACAGAAAAATTTTAAACAAAAGTAAACTTCAAACACATATGCACTAACAACCTTTAAATTTTGCTTGCTGTGAACTGCTTTGTAAATGTGTAAATGCAAACTTAAAATTTGGAACATTTTTCCATTTTTTTTACTAAAAAACCTTTTCCTGATATGGTTTAATTCGTTTCTTTTGTAAACAATTCAATAAAACAGTTAGCTTTTGAAACTTATAGAGAAGTACTACAATTTTATTTTAAAATCGCTATTGCTGCTTATCTTACATGCACATTTTAAAATATACTTCTTATTGCAAATTATTAATCTAAAAATTTGTAAACTACATTAATACAATCTGAATTTAAATTCAATGCTGTAAATAAACTTCTACACTTAGCTTGCTGTCTGTATGGGCTTCATTCATGAATATTATACATCTTTATACAATCTTATAAAATTAAACACAAGTGTTGCTACTTGTTAATGATCTTATTTCCGTTTCTGTCTAATTTAAGTTTCTTGTTAAGGTAGCCTATTAATTTTAGGAGAATGAAGCCCAAGTACAATGATATGTTTATGATATTTAACATTTGGTCATTATAAACCAAGGTTACCAATCTTTCAAAAGAAAATTCTTGTCTGAATTGTTTGTGTAAAATTTACAAAAAAAGTGTTAACATATAAAAGCTTAACAAGTTATTCAGGCCTGAGTACTCAAAGATTTACAATGCTATCAAAGGGTCTCAATTAACAAACAAAAATTTAATGACAACAAAGGGTTTAAAATTTACTTGTTTTTACTACTGAATACCCAACTAGTCTGATTGGTAACCCTGGCGAAAACAATTAGTTAATTCAAGGAGTATTTTATCTAATACAACAAACTAACCTCAACAACTGCTACTATAGTAGGTGCTCCCCATCCAATTGGAACCATGTTCAAAATTATGTAATCCATTTATAAAACATGAAGGAAAAAATCACAGTTACAGCTTATAAAGATACAACCTTTGAAACAAACTGAGAAGTTTTAAGACTTTGCAAAGGCTTAAAGAATTTTTTTTTTTTTGCTCAGCTTACTTTACAATGATGTTTCAATCTTAACTTTTGGCAAAAATTATACAGATTGCAAGAGATGCTAGTTTTTAAAGCCTCTTGGTTTCATTCTAGCATCATGTAAGTGCATTCAGACTAGTTGACTGTTCTGAACATGTCATGCTAGTTTGTAGTAAAAATTTTCACAAATTTTAGACTAAAGACTGTTTTTGTGACTAAGATTGTTTCATTCATATGCTTAATGAAAAATAAAAATATAAAATTAAGAGCTTTGTCAAAGGTTTTGCAAAAGATAAATAATATTTATTATGAACAAATACTTCAAAGACTGTTGATTCTTAACTAGATCAAGTGATTTCTTAAACTTAATCAGTAAGTATGAAAAAATTAATGTTTTAGAAGATAAAATGAAAAACAACCATCAATTATAAGATTTGTATTAAACAATATTGACAGTTAATAGATGAAGTACTTTGTTTAGTGTACTCAAACTGCACAATGAAAGAAAGAAAGATTAAAGTCAAGAGCCTAGAGCTCCTTCTTCTACAACTACTTTTAGCAAATGAGTTTGCCCAGGCAAAAATTTTTTTTACAAAATGCTATCTTGTTGTGATGTCACATTAAAATGTAAGATTTTCCAGAATTCTTAAAAAACTACAAATCGAAACACTATCTGAGCATAGCAGAGCGATTTTTGACTTTTTCGAACACAAAGTATTATTTATTTTACCTAGTGCTAAACATTACTTTTTTTTTTCCTTTGTAAAAGCTAAAATTACTTGTTTACATTGTTTGAAGCTTATTTTAATTTGACGATTCTTTTATTTATTCTTTTTGTAGTTTTTGTTTTCTTAAGTCTTAGTTTTTTTACTGTATGAGTGATGCTTGGTTAAACATATTAGTTAAAATTGAAGTTATAAAAATCATAATGCTCATATAAACTACAATCGACAACATTTAAATAGTATATAAAACAGTATTTAACTCTAAATTACACAAAACTGCTTTTAATTTATTTTAAAATTGATTTTCACTTAATAGTTTGTTCAAGATGAATTATGTGTGTTTTAGAAACCTTTACACATCAGTTTATAGCACTACATTTAAAGCTTTGTTAACTCATTTTAATTAAAATTTAGTTTAAAACGTTTTGCCATGTTTGCCAAAAACTACAGAGTTTTCGTAGTCATTGATAAAACAACTTGTTCAACTTTAAATTTGAAGCAAATAGATAAAAAACCATATTGTGCATAGTGATTGAAAAAGCTTAACAAAGACACTGTAATAATAACATTTTTAAATGACTGAAAAAAACTTTGCTTTTATTGATTATAGCAAAAAAATCCATATGTTACAACATGAAAAAAAAAATTAATAATTTATGATTTCCACTCACAAAACTGTTAGCATGTTCACTGTTTTGAACCTTACATGTTAAATAAAAGCTGATTATGCCATTTCAATGTTTTTTTTACTATGAAATATAAAGAAATCCTTACTTAAATAATACCTTCATTGTATTAAGATGTTTTAATTATTTTCAAATAAACAAGCAATAGGTAAGATGTCAAGTGTATTCACTGACTTGATTTCTTTTTTGTCTTAAGTACTAATTTATTACACTAGCATTAAATGTAGTACTGCTTTTCTTTTAATTTACTTAATAAATAGTGTCACATAAATCATTGATAATTTCCTGAAACAAATTAAACTAATGATCTCAACATACAACTTTTTTTTTATATTTGAAAACAGTATAGTCTTAAGTTAAAAATATATTGTTACAATGAAAATATGATCAACTGTTGTTATAATTGAACAATGAGTTTCAAGCAGTTTTAAGCCACAAGGAAGATGGTAGCAAAACTGATCAGTTTGAATTTTCTACAAGTAAGTTAAATGTTTTATTTAACTAACAGATTAATAATTACTAAACAAGTTTTTCAATAGACTGCTGTAAAATATTCTCATGTAGCTAGAATAAGTTATATCTTAAAACTTTTATATTTTTGGAAAGTTTTAATTGTGTTCTTTTTTATAACTTCCAACAATAGACTAAAGTAGTAGTTGAAAAATTTGAAAAATTTAATTTTTCAAATGTTTTTATATCAAATAATGTGTTCTTAAACAGGTGTACAGTCTTGCGGATTGAACAAGCAAAAGAAAAACTAAACTTACCAATACAAGCTATGAAAAAATTAGCTGATCAACATCATTTAGTTTCAATTAAAATTCTTATCCCAAAATAACCTTTGCAATGGTTAGTTTCAAGCATAAACCTAATAAGTTTGAAAGCTCTAAATAAAAAACATTTAATAAAAATTCATTCCAATGTCTTAATAGTATAACTTGGAAGTTTACTTAAAAGTTATTTCACAGAACATTACATTAACTTATAACTACTAAAAGTTCCTTTGAAAATGACTGTATCTCACAAACTAGTAAATGTAAATTTTTAAATAATATTGATTTGGTGTAAAACACATCACTGCAAATAAAATTTTATCTTTAGACAGTACTCTTAGAAATTTTTTTAATTTGAATAAATTTAAACTTTATACAAAGGTTATATTAGTTTCTATAAAATTTAGTATAAAACTACAACCTAATCTAGTTCAACAAAAAAAAAATTGCCTTAATTTTTTCTATATTTGTTGGTTATAACTAAAGTTAATTGAGTTTAAATAGTGAAACTGATTCTTTTACAAATGACAGCTTTAAATAAACTCTTTCAAAACTAGACTAGTTTTGTGATTTTATGTTAGATGTTTTTTGCTAGTTCCTAAATGCATTTAACTATTTAATATTTTGTCTGTTAATTTACATTGAAATAGACTTGGTTTTTATGCAAACCTCTTTTGCACAGTATTCAAGAAACTTAACTCAGATTTAGACTAATTTGTAACATACATGACTTCTACAACTATGAAATAATCAAAAGTAAAGTAAAATTGTTGTAAGTATATTCAAACAGGTATTTTGTACAATATCAAATGTTTAATGAAAATAAATCATAATTTATTTTAAGCAGTGTGGGTAATTTTTGTTGTTTGTACTATATATTAAAAAACATTTAAACCCTACTTTTATATGCTACTCTTGTAAAAAATAAAAGTCTGGCCATCTGATAAAAAATGTGCTAAAAGATATTTACAATCAAAACTTAACAACATTTTCTTAAAGAATCCTGCAATTATTCTAAAGTTAGTTTTTGAAATACACACTTAAAGATTGTTGTTTAAAGTAAATACGAAAATGCTTACTACTTTAGGAACTTTTATAACTTCATATATTTTTTTCTCAACTTTCTTATAAATAAAAACAAAATAAAATTCTTAATCTAGCAAATTTTCAGGCAACACAAATCAAGTGTGAAAGTGAATTTTAGTGGGCATGGGGAAATGCAGTCCAAGATGTTCTGTGAACGACCATGCACTTGATTGCAGTGATGGAGTAGTGACCTACGTATCAATTCGAAAGACCAAAGCCATCTTGGAAGATTGGAAGTTGAACTGAAGGACAATTTATTAAATGACCAACTCAATAAATAGAGTTTACATAATATGAACAGAACTTTTTTCATTTATTTATAAGCAGTAGGCTAGTATTTATTTTTCATCTCAGTAGGTATTTGTATGTTTTTGAGTGTTTTAATTGGATCAGTCTAGTTTATAGAAAGTTTTAGTATTTTTTTTCTCTGTTTATAGTTTGTTAGTGTATCAGTAAACAATTTCATTCAATAGTCTACATTTCATTTGTGTAAATAAAATTATTAATTTCTATATAAATTTTTGCTAGAGAAAACGAATGATAAATATATTAATCATAAGCTGAAATTACTGATAAAAATTTAAACTAGTAATAGGTTGACTTATTCTATGATTGCTATTGTTTTTTATTTTTTTAATTTAGTTTTTATTTATTAACCATTACAAGTGTTTCTTTGTGATTGTGTATTTTATTATTTAGTTTTAGATATTTACACAAACTTGAAAAAAAAAACTGATAGTTTTAATTGAAAGGATATATTTATTTTATAACTTTTGTTTAGTTTAAGACAAAAAACTTTTGTTTTTATTGGATACAGTATTGTTTTGCTTTTTTTTTTCATTTTTAAATATTGCAGCTTGATTTTTTTTTTTCAATGTTATAGCGCTCTATTTTATTGTTACTTGTTTAAACAAGTTTAAATAAGTTGATAGTAGAATCTAAATTGTTAAACGAACTTTTTAAAACTTCCACTTTTTTTTTGTTAAAGTCATATAAAAGGTTATACTGTTTGCTAAAGTTATTGATAAAATTTAAAGTTAGAAACATTTCAGATTAAAACTTTACCTTTTAAGGTAGAATTCAATATATAAATTATGAGTGTATAATGTTAGATACGATTATATGAATATTATTATTGATTTGGATATTTTGTTTACAAAAATATTTAATGTTGCAAAGTTTCATAGATGTTTTCGTTTTAGAGTTTAAATTTTGACTGTAAAGTTTTTGTTTTCAGTTTTTATCTGATTATAATTTTGATTACAGTTGGATATGCAACTCGATGACCGAGAGGTCTTTTTTGTGTATCCAGGTCCTTTAACCAAAAAATTATAAGCAGTTTTTCGTTTTGTATTTTGTTTGTATTGAATTATGTACCATTTATTTCGATTTTAAAACCAAACTTTACTAGGGTTTTTTGCTAACTGTAGTATAAAATGATTTACACTTAACTACTACTTAACAACTAGGAAATAAATACTTTTAAAAATATACATTTTATAAGTTTTAAATTATAACCAGTAAGCAGGAAAGACTTTGAAATAAAAGTTAGTATAAAAAAACATACAAATAACTTTTTTTAATAGTTTTCATTAGAAAGTTTAAGAGCATGTTTCACACTTGTCATATTTATTTTAAATAGGTAAATGTATCATTATAAAAATTAGTTATAGTTAGAAAAAAAAATTGTTCAGTTAAGTTACAACTTAACTTAAAACATTTTATATTTTTCTACACATTTAACCATAAGTAAGGTTATGTTTATTATAAGTTTGACTAGTGTAATTATGTTACTATTACAACTTATTATTTAATTAATATTATTTTCAAGTATCTAGTTTTTAAAACAAGTTGCAATATAAAACGGCAAGACTGCTCGTAAGTACAGACTAGCCACTAGATTTTATGAATTTTTCAAATTTTTTAAAGTACACATTTACTGGTCTATTTTAAATTCAAAATTAAGTTTAAGTTCAAATACTGTGTTAAATGCTATTTTAAATGAGTTTTTAAATGTGACAAAAAACATTTAACTTTGAGACAAAAAATATTATAGATTTTTTATGTCAGGTCAAAATTTTACTACTTAACATGTAATAATGTTTAAAATTCTTGGTTTTTAGTGATTTTTGTTCAAAATTTCTCAGGTTCAAGATTTTTTTTACCTAAATTAACAGAATCCAGGTTTTTCCAGGATTCAAAATTAAGTCGCCACCTTGTATGTATTACATTTAGTCAGGGCTTAACTACTGTATTTGGAAGTGGAATTCATTGTTGATCATTTAACTTTATGTTAATCGAGATTTTCTCACACAACTTATTAATCAATGCTTTGCTCTGATAAACTTTCATTCATGTTTTTTTTTTAAGTTTACTCCATGATAGTTTTATTCAATATAACAGTTCAAAGTTCTAATGTTTTCAAATTGAAAACTTTTGTTTTGTTAATTAAATTTATTTTGTTAAAAACTACTTCAATAATGTTTAATGCGTCAGTGAAAAGTATAAGAATAATACTTGGTTTACAAATTCATTTTCATAAACTCCCCCTCGGCAACAAGTTTAAAATGTTAGCTCTTTTACTAGTTATTTACTTTTTTAATATTCATTCAATCACCATTTAGTGTTGCCTGATGATTAAAATAAACCAAGAGGGTTATAAAATCTGTTTCAGGAAACTCTGAAAAAGCTAGCGAGCTCAACGAACATTTTCATATATAAACTTTATTTAAGGCATTTTAAGGTTTAAGATATGAAGATATCTAAATATTTGATAGCATATTATTTGTTTAATAAAAAAAAGTTTTTAATGTGTTTTTTAACTAACTTCACATATTTTTATCTGCTAATTCTTTTGTAGTAAACTTAAATAAAACATCACCAATTTTTTTTAGAGACTATTTCTAGAATAGATCAACATGTTCCGTGAGACAAGCTCAAGTTATCATATAGTTGTATGATACACAACAGATGTCATTATCAGAATTACTATGTATCAACTGAATTTATTTTTGCTGTAATACAATAGTAATGTAGTATATAGTACCATTTTTTTAACTTAAGTTATATTTAAATATTTTTATTGATATATTTTTATGTTTAATTAAAATTTATTACAACTAAAAAATTTGAATATTTGGAAAATCCTGAATTTAGATATATTTGGCTAAGAACCTGGAATTTAATAAGTTTTTGAAAAAACCTTGTAAAAAACTTGAATTTAAACAAAACTACTGAAAAAACTAGTAATTTTTAACAGTTTCGAAATAATAAATAGAAGTTTTTTGATTTAATTTAAAAAAAAATTATCATTTTGATAAAAAGTTTTTGTCATCAATAAATTTTTTTATGTTAAAATTAAATTTTAACAGCTTTACGTAAAAAGCTACTCTTCTGTATATTTCTATAGTGTTTAAAGTAGTTTCTTCCCAAAAACTTACTTTGAAGTATAAAACTAAAGAATGTATACTGTTAAAAACCCAAAAGAAATTTTGAAAACCTGAAGAAAAAATTTTAAGGCAAGCCTTAATTTTGAAACATGTTATTTAACGTTACAACCTAAAATAAAAACTTTAAAATAATTAGAAAACCTATGAATTTTTATTTCAAGTTTGCTCAAAAAAAACAATCGTAAAACTCCTGAACGTTTTTTTTTTATTTGTCATTATCAAATCCAGAATTTCTTGTGTAAGTTTCAAGTTAGGGCATTATATGGTTAACCTTTTACAAATTATAGCCCCCAAAAATTCTTAAATTTGAAAACTT
Source organism: Thalia democratica (assembly GCF_965202585.1). Taxonomy (NCBI): domain Eukaryota; kingdom Metazoa; phylum Chordata; class Thaliacea; order Salpida; family Salpidae; genus Thalia; species Thalia democratica. Next base: position 19,573 of record NW_028139751.1, on the reverse strand, counting down.
ACTACAGTATTTGAAAAAATGTAAAAACTATCCTTAAATTTTCTGAAGGCTTTTTGGTCTTCAACGTAAACTTCAGAACAATAAGTGTAAATTTCAAATTTAAGCTCTCTTTAACAGCTTATAGCTGTTAAAAGTTCTCAAAATTTCCGGTATGATCTAGTAAAAACTTTAAATTACTTTTTTTTTTCTTCGACGACAACTTCAGAATACCTTTTTAAAGCTTTAGATTTTAAAAATTTATGCCTCGAGGATCCCCTATGTCTTGTTTACTATTCACAGCCCCCTAACCTTTTGCATCATCGGATTTCTAAACTTATTAAATAACCCCAAAACTAATAATCCCTGTTATTCACTTGAATATTTTTGTCCTTAAATTTATTGTACAGTTATTATATTTCATTTAAAATGTACTTATTTGTGTTTTATTCAATTAATAGATTTTTTAGTTTTCATAAACTGTAAAAATTTAAAAAACATGAAAAGAAATACGCAAAACAAATCCAATGAAGCAAAAAGCTGTTTGGAAGAGCTAAGTAAAAAGAAAACAAGACTTGAACATGTCAGACAAAATATGCTCAGGTTGCTAACAAATCCTGTCAACCTAAACTGCCCTGAATTTGTTATGTTGAACAAAAAAGCTGCTTTTGTTAAATTGAACGGAATCGTGTTTGATAAACTCAAAGACTTCGGAAAGCAAGGTTTTCTTTTTTTTGCTAAAAATTATCTAAAACTTTGATATTCATATAGAATTTTTGATTTTTCTTAAAACTTAATAATTATTGTTTTTAATTATATATAAACTTATTTCACTTATTCGATATAAAATTCTAAAATTCTAGATTTTTCAATTTGTAAAGTAGTTTCGTTAAGTAGAATTTTTAGTTAAAAACTACTTAAATAATGTTTACTGCGTTAGTAAAAATAAATAAAGATTTATGCTAGGATAATATAATACTGTATTTTAAAATGTTTACATTGTAATCTTTACAGGAAAGTTCACTACGGACGATAACGAACTTGTGACGTCAATGAAGCTTAACAAGATTTTCTTAAACGAGATTGAAACTAAAAAAATAAACAAAACTATGATATCCAAGACCGATATAAAAAATTGCTTAGTAACACATTGCTCATCAAATATTTTCAAGCTATCAATTTCATTTAAAGCTTCGATAAGCCTTATAGAGCGCTGTTTTCCACTGATTGCTGATTCAGACAATTTTTTGGAGTTAGACTTTATCTGTGTTAATAAGATACTTTCAAGCAATGGTTTAAACATTGACTCTGAACTGCAAGTATTTAATGCGGCAGATAGCTGGTTGTGTCATGATATAACTGAACGTAGGAAGTATGCGAAACAACTTTTATCTAAGGTTCGACTTCCGCTTCTATCAGTTCCTGCATTAAAACAAATCTTAGACAGAGTATCATCTAATTATCATGAATGTACTCACATTATTGAAGATGTTTTAGTCAAAAAACAACAATTAAACTTAACCAGTTGCAATATTACAAGTAGGTACTGCAACCAAAGCGATTTTAAAATTTTAGTTTGTGGGGGTAAAAATGTTAACCTAAAGAAAGCTTCAAAAAGTGTTAATTTATTTTATGCAAACAATTTTAGCGAAGTTAAAAGTTTGCCACACATGAAAGAAGCTAGATGGTATTTTGAAGCAGTTTGTTTTAAAGGTGAAATTTATGCGTTTGGTGGCGTTGATAACAATAACAATGTAATAAATACAGTAGAAAAATACTCACCTGGTACCAACACTTGGGAGTATATGACTAAGATGAAGGATAATCGTAAACTTTTTATAGCTTGTTCTTTTATGGATAATGTTTATATCATTGGTGGCTATATACATCTTGATATAAAATGGCACGATACAGCTACTTGTTTTGAATTTAATACAAAAATTCTGAAATGGAATGAAGTATCAGGAATGAAAAATGCAAGAAGGTTTTCAGCTTGCTCGGTATTTGAAGGAAGAATTGTAGTATCTGGTGGATATGATAGTTCAAACACTGTTGAAGCATATGACCATGTTGGAGATACCTGGGAAAACATGCCAAATATGACTAATGGAAGATTTCGTCACAAATCAGTTGCAGTAAAAAACAAATTATTTGTAATTGGTGGATTATCTACAAACAATTGTGAAGTTTTTGATTCAAATAGTAATAAGTTTACTTTCTTAAAACATCCTTCACGTGCTTATGAATTTGAGTTATATGACCCTTTTAAAGTGATAACAGTTGGTAGTAAGATTTTTATTTTTCAGAGTAATAGTGAAGTCAAAACCTACGACTTTGAAAACGATGAATGGTCAGTAAAAGTATGTGAAGCAACAAAAGATTTAATGTTTTTTTCTTGTGTTAAGATACCTGTGTAATGGTTTACAAGAAACATTAATAAACTAAAGTAAATAAATAACAAAAACTTTTTTTTGCATTTATTGCTTTAAAATTTTTGATATCTAGCATTTAAACACGTTTGTATTGTTTTTATACATAAGTTGTCCTCTTATATATATTCCATTTCGATAAAAGAACTTTTCATACTTATTATCGCTTTAAATTTAGTTATAGTTTTAAAAAAATAGGTATTTATTGAAGAGATTCTTAACAGATAAAACTAACTTTCACTACTTGGTAGTATTATTTTGTTTTAATTGTCAACAGTTAGAGTTAAACATACGTTTTAAAAAAATTAAATTTGTCACAATACATTTGTTTTATACATAAATTATTCTTACTTTATTTTGTTCTACTTCATTGCAAAATAAATAGTAAATAAAAAGTCAGATATTATACACTAACATTATAAACGTTAACATTTTCAAAATAAATTGGCTTGCTAAAACTAAAAGCATAAAAGTTAGTAAAAAAAACTAAATAATTTTAATTGAATCTTAAATTGGCTACTTATTTTGAGTTTGTTTACGCATTAAAACAAACGTTGTTACATTTTTTTATGCAAGCTTTGATTACAGATACTACACTTAACTAGTTCACTATAACCGTTTATTTTAAAGTAGACTTGTTTTAAACTTGTTTTTTGTTTTAACGGCACCCATTTGAAACGAAACCGAAAATATAACCGTTTGAACAGGAAAATCATTAAGTCTAGTTAAATTTTAACACATACCTCTTGTATTTAAGCGGGACATTTTTATAAAAAAAATCTTAAATAGTTTACCGATAGATTTCTTTAGCTTTAAATGTAAAACAAACCACTCTTAAGAAGTAATTTCAAATAGATCCTTTAGTTGTTATAGATTTAGCTCAATTAAATAATGATAAAAAAATTGTTTGTATATACGTAAAGGTTAATATACAACAACAATTTAAGTTTTCATCTTTGCTTTAAATTTAAGATAATTTAAATGGTCTCTAGGCTTAAAGATTTAACAGCTAAACTTAGTTTTTAGAAAATAAAAATATTTTATAACATAACTTATGATATCATAGAAAAAACAACCATAGCAATTTTGACTAAAGCTTAAATTATTAATTTAAAATATTCTAAGTAGTTATTTATATATTATTAACTTGTTAATACATTTTTATTTTGTTTAAATTATTTTGTCTAAACATTATGATTTTAAGGTGATAAAAAGTTATAAAAGGTTATAATTCTAAATAGTATAATAAAAAGTATTTAACCATATTTTAAATCTAACATTTAGTTGTTTTATTTTTAATAATTAAAATATAAAATAAAACCTTTGCTTTGGTCTAAACTAGGGTTGTCCAATCCTTTTAAAAAAAAAGCCCCCTTAAAAGAAATTTTAAAAATTACAACCTTTAAAAATTTTACTCAAAAAACTACCACTAAAAACACGCAAAACCTTCTTTTTTTGTTGTTCATTTGCAACTTCAGAATATCTAATATTATTTTAAAATTTTGATCTCATAGAACACCTTGTGGCTCCTTTACTGCTCATGCCCGATAAGGGCCACTTGGCCAACTTTGGGAAACTCTTGTCTAAATTGAATTTTGTACCATTTCTTAAAGTCAAAAAGTATATTTTGTTTATTTTTTAGTATTCTATTTGTAACATAAAAAATATATACTTGAATATAAGTTAGTAATTACGAAATTATTATTTTATTAACAAATATTTAAATAAGTTTTTAATTTTAATAAGCAGAAAAATTGTAAATTTTAAGTTAATCTTAAGACTTTTTTTTTCTTTTTATTAGTTTTCATTAGAAAACTTAGCAGCATGTTTCACACTTGTCATATTTATTCTAAATGTGTAAAAGTATCTTTAAAAAAATTAAGTATAGTTAGAAAAAAAAATTACATTTTTCTCCACATTAAACCATAAATAACGTTATGTTTATTGTGAGTTTGACTAGTGTAATTTTGTTACTACTACAACTGATTATTTAATTAATAATATTTCCAAGTATCTAGTTTTTAATACAAGATGCAAGTTAAAAAAGCAGATCTGATTGTAAGTACAGGCTAGCCACTAGGTTTTAAGAATTTCTTTAAACTTTCGAAAGTTTACATTTTTGGTCCGTTTTAAAATTAAGTTTAAGCATAAATTAAGTACCTTTGCACGGCTTCTTTTCCTATAAAGACGTTGTAGACATTTTTCCGAGGGTTTACTTTATTTTTTTTTTATCACTTATTTTTCAACTATGACTGTTAAGCCTAGTACTTATTTTTGTTATTTTATTAAAATTTTAACTTCGAACGTTTTTATTTGAAAAATAAAGCGTTAAAGAGGCGAACAAAATGTTTTTTGTTTCTTAAAGGAAACTTACATTTTAATTATCTAACATTTTTTTCAACAAAACAAATACAAAAAAAAATGTTTCTTGATTTTTTCATATAATTTTTTAATATCTACAGCGGTAAAATACAGTCATAAATAAATAATCTTTTAGATAAGCCATTTTTAAACCCTATAAATAAAAATCTCAATTTACTTGTAAGTTATTAGAAATTTTAATGTTTATATTTTGATAAGTGATTCTAATATTTGCTGGCAAAAGGCGTCACAATTTTATTTATTTTACTAAGAAGTGAATAAGTTTAATGTTAACTTTTTAAAGTTTTTACTATTTATTGTATATTTTTTATAAAACCCATGTTAACTGTTGCTACTTAGTGTTTGTAGTATTGTTAGTTGTGCGCAGCAAATTTTATAATTTACTAGTATATTTTAATAACAAATTATAAAACTATTTGAAAAATTTTAAGTAAAACTTAAAATTGAAAATTTATACTTATGAAGTCAAAGAAGCTGTTTTCTGTTTACTTCTGAACATCTACCAAGCACTTTGTCCGCTGAAAATATGTCATTTCGTTCGTCTAGTTCTTGAATACAAATAAAAACTTTTACAACTTTATTTTTGAAATGAACGTTTGCGACTACAATAGATTTAGTTTATCGGTTGGTTTAATTAAACTCATTGTTCTTTATAGATAATGCATAAATTATTTTTTAAAATATTTGTCCAAAAATATAGATTGTTGTGAAGTATAGATAACATAAAATACATTTTTTAAATTTTGCGGTTATAAGACATTCTATTTTCAGCAAACTAATTATTTACAAAGCTAACATAATAACTAAAGTTTTGTAAACAAAGACTTTTTAAACTGCAAAATAAAAAAGTAAAAGATTAAACAGAAGTAAGGTAACTTATAATTTAATTGGCGTATTTTATATTAAACTAAAAGTTTTCATCTGATGCGTTACAAAATTTGTTGATGAGTTTGTGTTAAGTAACTACAATACTGATAAAAATTCAAGTTAATAAATTAAGCAACAATTAAAGTTTTTCTTAAACGATGTCAACACGATACTCAACTGTTTTTTTTTGTAGATAGTTTAGGTTATAAGCCTAAGGAAGATAAAGAGCAGTACAAGCTACATCTAAATTACTACTGTAAAAAATAAAGTAGCATAGTAGTGTAGTTTAATTAAACCGTAAACGCTAAGCAAACTAAATAATATATTTAAGTCTTTTACGACTCGATTACAGAAAGGTTCTATCGTACACTAGCTTCTTGCATCAATTATTTTTTTTGTTCAACAAATAACTTATTTCCAGCCGAATGACTACGACTCTGTTTATGATGACTAACCACCAAACTGTGACCAAAGAAACTTCTTAAGTAAAGCTGTTGAAATTTTTTTGTTGAAAGCGTTGTTGTCAGATTTTAATCAGAATAAAGCCAAATGTATTTAAAACACGTTTCAATTTTTTGTAATCTAGCAACTTTACTTAACACTACTTGTTATTTTTCTAACTGATGTTTTGGTCAAATTGCTGTATATGGTTTGTAGCACAGTTGCCAGGCTGGATATCAAGGTTTTTTACAGATGATGAAAAACTTTAAGTTTTTCAATTTAAACTTTTACTAGTGATGCTAATACTATCAATAAAATTATCAGTGTTTTAATTATTACGTCACTTTACTTAAAACTTCGATGTTTTCAAAATTTTGTAGAGTAAAAGTGGACTGGACAGAAAAACTTTGATTTTTGTATTTATTTAAAAAATTGCTTGAAAAATGGGTGAATTTTACATTTAGAATGACAAATCAAAATAACTGTTTTATAAGCACTGAAGTTAAAATTTCGAGCAAGTTTTAAAAAATTAGTATGTAATCGAAAATTTAGATGAAAAGTTATGGTCGAAACAAATACAAAACATTGTAAAAGATATATCAAATATATGCAATATGAACTGTAAGTAGTAATCAAAAACTAATAGAGATACTACATGTGTTTGAAAGATGTGAAAAAGTGACAGTTTACATAAATTCAACGGTTAAACTAAATTTTTAAGGTACTCAGCTGATGCAAGTAATTTAATTCAGCTTTGAAACAAAAACAAAGTAAAATCTAAGGGCTAGAAAAGTCTTAAGTTGGTATGTTTGAACTTGCTTTAAACAAGAAACTAATTCTAAGTGTTTTTAATTACACAAAATAAAATCTTACAGTGTTTTAGACATAGAATTTGAACAGGCGACGATACAGCGAACAACCAAGATTAATTCAAGGAAACATAAAACAACAACGTCACACTGAATTAGTTCCATATAATTGTTGAACTTGATTTAGAGCATGATAGCCGGATTATTTACTACAAATATGTATAACTTGTAGTCAACATCCAGCAAATAATACTAAAAACCACGGTACAAAAATACGAAACTTTTTTCAAAAATTCTTCCAGGTTTTTTAAAAACTTTTGCTCTTTTTCAGCACAAAATAAAATTTAAGCTGAAAATTTGTTTTAATTAGTAAAACAACGAACTATTACGAAAATTAAAATATATTTTTTGAATGATATACAATTTTTTCTATATGAATCGTATTCAATAGAATTTTCAATACTTAACATAAAAAAAATCTTATTTCTTTTTAAAATTTCAGATTTTTACAGATTTTTAAATGTTTTTAGTTCAAAATTCTAGGTTTTTTGACAGTTTTTCAACCCAAATCGTCTAATTCCAGGTTTTTTCAACCCTGTTTATATACTACTTTGGTACTTTATAAAGATTTTTGCTTATTATATAACTGTGGTAATTAACTGTACTAGTAACTTACGAAGTTACTTTACAGAAATTAAACTACTAAAAAACTTTAGAAAGAAAATAAATGAATCGATGGTTTATCACAGAGAAGCTGGACTGAATAAGTCATAAAGACTTTAAATAGGAAGTATATTTGAACAGTGTTACTTACTTGAAGGTAAAATAAGTATTGTTTGAGACTTGAAGTTGAACTAATCATACAAACCAACACAACAAGATGATGATTGACAATAAAATACTAATAAAGAATTTAGTGGGCTAGAAGTAGAACTAACTTACGAAGCAACAAAATAGAAATTTAATATCGTTTTAGACTTATAAACAAAGGCTAGTAATTTTAAAAAAACAATAGAGAATATTTTTCAAACAAACTTTTAATTAATTAAAAATAATGAGCTTTAAACTAAAATACAAAATTGGATCTACTTTCAATATTGTTGGAATAAGGTATGTTTGAATACGAATATGACATAATTCACAACTATTTTTCCCACAGTTTTGTTCTACTCTAAACCAATACCTTTTAAAAAATAAGTTATTTGAAATATTAAAGTTATTATCAAAAATAACTAAAGTTAACAAACTCAAAATAAGAATTAATTGGCGTAACGGTGTTTGATACAATTAATTGAAAGTACAGAGCTTTCAACCGTCGAAACATTGTTTTTATTGTCAAATAAATCCATGTGGTTGCTTATAACTGACTTTTAAAAACAAACCGTCTACAAGATATTTGGCATTTATGAGACAGTGTTAAACACCATAAAATACTTTAACTATTTTAATTACAATAGATATTGAAAAACTAAACTACAATGCAAAACTTTTGTGTTACTTATAGAACAATACCATGGTTGTCTACTATAAAACTTAACCATTCATATTAAAACACCAAGGATATGTACTATAAAACATTAAGCTTTACTTTTAGTTTAAACTTGTCTGTTAAAACAAATAATAAAACTATGTTTAGTATTTAGTTAGCTATGGGCTGTTAGTAGAATTAAGTACGAAACAGCGTTAACTCTCAATAACAAACACTATTGGTTCAGGTTGAACAAAAGTTTAAATATTGTCAGTCATAAGAAATCATAAAAATATCTAAAAACATGAAAAGTGATACAATTTAATGTCGATAAGAGTGAAACATATTTTAGTTAACCCTAGAGTTTTATTCACTTATAAATAAATAATTATCCTACCTTTAACGACCCTATAAAAATTTCTAAGCATGCAAAATACATTTTAAATATAAGTATGTATAATTATATTCAGTCTTTACTTAACCTTGGGCAAGATTTAGAACTAAATTACGAAACAAAAAACATAACATAACAACAAACAAGACTTATACACAAACAATATCAATTAAAGAGAAACCGTAGATTCATTTAAAATAAACCTTGAAATAATTTTACTGAAACAACAACAATTTTTAATTAAAAATATAAAACTGGATCTTGAAAAGGTAAAATAAATCATGAGTAAAACATACTTTTCAATGCGGGAACAACTTTTAAACCAAAATTTATCGAAGTATATTTAATTTAGTAAGGAATTTAAAGTATAATTAGACTTACAAATAATCATTAGAATAAGTTCATAAGAAACCATAGAAACATTTTTTTGCCATAAACTTTAAAAAAATGTACAGTAACATCAATGAAACATTAACTAAAATATGATCTGATTTTGATTGGAAATAAATAAATCATTTGTATAAGACATTTTTGAACTAGTTCCAGGTTTTGTTAAGCTCCATTGAGTTTTATACTGGTGATAAAGAGAAGAAGTATGAATTTTAAGATAGTAATTTAAGAAAAGATGGGGAACAAAACATAATATTTAGTTAACTGTTTTAGTTATGGAAACATATATGAAGCTTTGAGTCATTGTTAAACCAAACAGTTTAGATTTTATAAGAATCAAAATGTAATACTTATTCTTAATGTTTTTCAACATTATTGACATATTTGCCAAAAGTACAACTTAGACAAGACCATTACGTAAGATAGCCAAAAAAAAACTAGGCTTTAAATGGAGTTTTCAAAATTTCTACAAACAATAACTAAACCAGACTTAAAATGATTTTTGAACTGGGCTAAAATAGTTTGATTGTAACAAAAGCATAAGTTAAGCTAGCTTTTGTTAATTTTTCTAATTTAGAGGCACATTTAATGTTTGGTTGTAGAAGACCTAATAAACTTTAAATGACGTGAAACTAAGACTAAAAATATCACATAGCTTTTATATCGGAAGTATATTCGAACTGTAACTATTATCTTTAAGTTTAAGATAGATAAATGTTGTTTAAAGAATAAAATTGAAAATAATTAAATAAACCAGCGCAACAAGATGACAATTAATGATAAAATACTTAGAACTTATTTTTTCCAAATAACTATACTTTGAAAATGATAGGAGAATCTAAGATTTAAGAGATACCATAGTTTAAAGAAATTTTTAATTAATGTTACAGTAATACGAACAAAAAAAAATGAACTACCAACTAAAAATACGAAATTAGATATAATTTTAATCTCGTTGAGAATAAGTATGTTTAATCACGGATAACACATAATTCTTAAAGCTCTATTCTAAGCCAATATTTTCTTTTAAATAAATTGCACCATTTGAAGTGATAGAACAACGTATTGACAAATTAAGGCAAATTTGCGAACCAGAGTTGCCATAATACTATTGTTACTATGCCAGTTGAAACACTGAACACTTGTTAAACGTTGGTTTATTTAAAACTAAAACCTCTAGTAAATAATTTGTAAGGCAAGCAATTGGTTTAAACAAGTATGTTGCAAACAATTAAAAGCCAGATGCAGGGAACTCAATTGAATTTTGTATTGGAAATAAACTATTTTTTTAGTAAAATTAGATGTAGAGTGATTAGTCTAAGTAGATTTGGTAATTTAAAGTAGGATTATTTGTAGAATGAGTTACGTTAAGAAGTAAAATTAAAGGAAAAAAATCGTAAACATCTGCTTCACTTGAACTAAATATAAACACATGCATAGATTTCTAGAGATCTATCGATTAGATGTAAATAAAATTAACCTTTTCACCTTATTTATCTTATTGAGAAATGCATCAAAATCAAACCAACCAAATAGTTCTAGCTCATTAATAAAATCATAAGTTAGTGTAATAAATTACGAACAACAATGCAAAAACTAAGAAAAAGCTAGAAGCTCTTTATCCATACATGTGGACACTTTAAACGACATGTTACTAAAATTTTGAGAAAGTTAGCGTACTAAAAGAGACTTCAAGATTACGTAACATTAGTGGGTACTAAGACTAAGTAAAGCTCAACTAAAATACCTAAATTTAATGGACAAAAAAATATGTTTCGTTACTATAACAATGCATACAACTTTATGTGGAAAAACTAAGACGTTTGTTATGAGAAATTTGAACTTAATTGGTAGTAAAGTGGAAATTATTTGCGCATAAAAGAACGTGCTTAATTACATGTACTTAAAATAACTAAACTTCTTTACAAACATTATTAACTAAAAAGAACCCGTGGAAACTTGTTTTAATAAGCCTTAAAATTATTTTACAGTAACAACAGCAAAAAATGAAGTGTCTAACTTAATTAAAATTATTAATAATATTAAAGTATAATAACCAACTTGACTTATAAACAAACTTTAGAATAAATTAAACCTTAAATAAATTCAAATAGATAAAACCATAATGGCACAACAAAAATTCAGCTGAAAAAAAAACTCTGAACAAAATCTTTAAATAAGCCTGTAAGTGGGATGTATATTTAAACTGCAATTATTACTTGAAAGAAACAATTTAATCTTTTAGATTTATAGATAATTATATGTTGTTTATGACATAAAACTAGAAATAATCATATAAACCAGCACAAAATGGTAATAATAAATGATTAAGTAATTAGAATTTATTGTAATTTTGACATTAGTTTAATTTAAACGCAGGAATAAAGTATAAAAAGAGTTAATTGCCATACACATATGTATTATTTAATTGCACCTTATCCAATATTTATTATGATGTTATGATTACATTACCTTATCTATATTCCTTACGTACTTAAGACAGAATACACTACTTACCTTAAAAAAATTCTACCAAAATTTACCTTTTAAAACGACTTAAAAGTTTAATAAAAAGTGAGAATAGTAGTAGTAAACTAATTAGAGAAATAGTACTAAAAAGTAAATCTACAGTATTGAGACATGTTTACCCTTGTGTTTACATAGATTAAATCAGTAGGAAAATATAAAATATTTAAATTAAATGTACACGCATTACAAAAATACGAATTTAAGGATACTAAATGCTTATAAGCAAAAATATCTTTTAGACAAGACAAGTATGTATGATACGCTCATTCTTGTATTCAAAAAACTTAGCTTAATCGTACTACAAAAACTATTTTAAAAAATAATAAACAAGACCTCAAAAATAAAACAGTTACTTAATTGGCGTAACTGTGTTCGGTTAAAAAAAAAATTAAAGCTGGTAACCAGTTTATCAATTCGCCATTTTTTAGTTTAGCTAAAGACAGTTTTATAGTGTTAATATATACAAGGTTGCACATATCTAGTAGAAAAAACTTACGGATTTTTGAATTTAATTCAAAAATACATATATTCAAAAAATTGCAACTTTACTTTAAATAGACAATTTATCTCATTGAATTTCAAGTAAAATAAATATTTTTTTAAAGCAATAAAAACAACAGCATAAACTAGCGCAACAAGATGATAATTAATGATGAAATCATAAGAGCTGGTTGCAGGTTGAATATTTGTTCAGTTTAATTTAGTAAGGGAGTGTACAAATTTACATGAATAAAACTGTTTGATTAAGAAACGAATAGAAATCTAATTAAAATAGTGGGAAAACAAACATCAATGATTGTTTAATATCGAAATTAATTTAATAAAATTTAATAACAAGACTTATAACCACTGGATTTCTTCTAGGTTTCTCAAATTACACGTTTATTGGTCTATTTTTAAATTAAAAATTAAGTTTAAGGTAAAAAAATGCGTAAAACAGTATAACAACATAACTGTAAAGCTACTTTAAATGTGTTTAAAATAAAAAAACAATGATGACAAATAATATATATACACACATTTGATAGATTATTCGCGTCGAATCAAGATTTTACTACTTAACATGTAAAAGTTGCTTAAAATTCAAGGTTATTTCAAAGTTTCACAAGCTCCAGGTTTTTTGGCAACCCTGAATGATATAAATATTACAATAAACATAAAAAGTAGTCATTAGTATCAATAAAGTATTGTGTACTTTTTATTTAATTGATCACAATAAAAGATTTTGACTAAATAATAAGGAGAATAATCAGTTTAATATTTTAAATTTTATTAACAAAACAACTTTTACTCGTTTCAACTAAATCAAACGAGACCAGGAAATAAAATATTACTAGTTGGTTACCATATATGCTTAAATAGAATTTTATTAAAAAAACATGTTATTCATTATCTATTATGCATATGTTAGTAATGCCTGCATTATATGATACGTATATACTTCGCTAATAAAGTACAAAACATTTTAAAACTAAACAATATCTGATATTTACTATGTGTCCATAACTTGTGGTAATATAAAATTCTAATTTATAATAAATGAGACCTCCCAAAATGAAATGATGACGTAATAATCATGAATAAATAAAAATACCGAAAATTTATGAAAAAGACATTAGATTAGTTTGTTAGATTTTAAAAAATGGCCACGTTTTCTGAGTACAAATTAAGGTGTAAATATACATTTTTATGAAGGAGAGCAAAATAGCTATATGGAAAAGTTTAGCTCACTGTCTATTCAAGTAACAATAAAGTTTCCAACGATGCATTATGCTTGATAATAATAACGACTACAGTGAACAACTTAAATATTTCGTGGCTGAGATACCGGTTGCAAAAAACTAGAAAAAAAAAAGAGTAACTTGTACGGGCTTTATCTCTTTTAAACAACGTCAGAGTGAAATCAGTCCATTTAATCAACATTCTTTACTTAACTTTGTTCTACATATAACAACAAAACTAAAATATAGTTACGAACTAGACTTATATGTAAACAAAAGAATTACTTTATAAGAAACCATAGAATTTTTTAAACAGCCATTAGAAAAAAAACAATAAAACATAGTTTAAATTATGACAATGAATCCAATTTCAACTTTGTTGAAGTCTTGTAAAACACTATGTTTTAATTTATCCCAGAGCTTTGTTAATTTTTAAACCAATTTTTATCTAACGAAAAACGTCCACATAAAGTTTCTAATTATAGTAAATTATCTTGCTTACCATGAATGCTGACGTTTTATTACTTTAAACGGAACATTTACATTCTATTGTGTTTCATATTAGTGATAAGCAGAAGACTTATCAATAGTCGAGAAGCTAATAAAAGGTTGACGATAAAAACATACTTAGTTAATATTATAAAATTTTTGAGGCATTGTTTGAGTAGTGAATTTATATTTTTATCAAAAATATAATGCATAACATTTAGTTGAATAAATATATATTTTTTCATTTAAACTCAGTTTCAGTTGGTAAGATTTAACATATAAATTAACGGATAGGTGTAATAAAATTAAAATATCATTAGGCAGAATTACATAAGGCCTAGAAGTGTACCTTACTTAAAATGCGTACTTTACAGTTACATAGATAAATAAAAATGTCTTCATTATTTTTAAATATAAAGATGCACAACAATTAGAATGTTTTTGTTAATAAACTTTTAAATATAAAACAACCAATTCATCATCAAAAATAAAAACTAAGAATACTAATATAAACCGTGAAACTAGACTGAAAAACTCTCAAAGCTTTATACAATGCTGGAAGTATACTCGAACTGTAATTGCAGTGTAAAAGTTTAATAAAAATTAATTATAATATTATGAAATAAGGTTGAAAACAGTTATACAAACCAGCGCAACAATGACAAAATACTAAAAGCTGATTGTAGTTTGAAAATTAGTTTTTTTTGAAAATACTAAGAAAATCTACACACATTAAAGTTTTTATTTAAGAAATACTTTATATTCAAACTGAAACAGTCTCGAAAAAAATAAACAAAATGTAGAAAAACAAAAAGATTGAAAAGTGAACTTGAGAATCAATTGATCAATTTGATAGCTAAACTAAACTTTTGATCGTACTGAAATACATAAAGCCCAGAGACGTACCTTACTTTAAATGCGTAACTTACATTTTTTAGATACCCTAACATTTTTACACAGATAAATAAAATGTCTTTATTGTTTTAGAATATAAAAATTCCAAACAAGCACGAAGCTTATATCTTGTTTTTAAAAATTAAAAAAAGTTAATTAAACAGACGATCATTAAAATCATACAAAACTGAGAAGACTTATACGAATCGTAAAACTAGAATGAACTTTAAACAAGTATTATTTGAGACATAAGGTGTAAAGGTTCAAAAAAACAAGCACAAGAACGTGATAGTAAATAACAAAACACTAATGACTTACTGTAGATCGAAGATTAGTATATTTTGAAAATATCAAGAGAATATTGTCTTTTGAATCTTTTATTGATGAGAAACAAAATACTAAGAGCTTAGCAGTAAGAAATGCTATGAAGAGTAGAACACTTATTGTGGAAACACTAAGTGTTGTTTGTAAATTTCTTTTAGGTTTTAAAAAACACGTTTTTTGGTCCATTTTTAGTTGGTCATTTAATTTAAGTAAAAAAATAGTCTTTAATGGCATAACAACATTGTAAAGATACTGTAAAGGTACTCCTAGTGTGTTATAAAATGAAATTATATATTGGTGATACAAAAAAATTCGTTATTTTACATAAAATAAAAAATAATGTTTTTATTAACTTTGTTCTGGGTTTTTCCAGGGTTCTAGGTTCCAAAAAGTGGACAACATCGCTCTTTATAGGGGCAACAAACAATTATAAAAGTGAGGAATCGAAAAAGTAAATGTGTAATCAACAGTAAGGAGTGTTTTGTTACTTGTGCCAAGTGGACATTTAAAAATTTAGTTTGTGAAACCTCGGAACTAAGAGTTTAATAAAAACTTAATCATAAAATTAGAATCGCAGCTGCTTTAACATACTTAAACTAATCAAAGCATATAAGAATCATCCCTATTTGATTTAAAATCGAAAAAGCGAGTTTAATCTGAAATATAAACTGGATTTATTGAATTAGTTAAGAAAGTAGTTTGACTGAAAGGGTCATGACTTTGAATGAATAAAGTATACGAAGCATTAAGTTTATTTATGACTAACAAAAAACAAACATACAACAAAATAATGTAGTATCCCGACATGAAATGTGACATGTTTAATTCAGAACTAACCTGAGAGTAATAACTATAAAAGCCAAGTAAGTTCACCAACAAATTTAAGTATATCAAAAATAAAAGAACATTATTCATTACTTTCTACAAAATCACAAAAAATCGCTAAACAAAATATGTTTGTTTAAAGACTCAATAGTTAAGAAAGGACCCACTGATTGTATATACTAAACACAATTAACGTAAAAAACGTAAACATAAACTGTATTTGTTTAACAATAGTAACTAAGCAATAGTAAATATTACTACGAAATGAACGGTTTAGTTGACAAATTAAAAACAAAAACACAAAAATAAAAAACTTAAACATGACTAAAACCTGAAATATTTTTTGGTGATACGTTAAGGTCTGTAGTTAGTATGTAAAGTAACTTTGATTAACTTAAGTTTATAAAAAATATTAGATAATTTTATCAAAACAAAAAAAATACCTAAAATAAAAAAAATAAATGGAATCAACTAACTGCTGGACATAGCAATTGCAGAAAAGTTAAAAATCATTTATGTACTGGAAAAAAAACAACTACTTTGTTTGAACTTAATATGTAAAGTTGCAACTTTAGAGAGTTAAACATTTCAGTTGGAACATTTGTTAACCTTTTATGACTAAATAGTTTGGCACAGATATAATCTGTTTGTTAGTTTATTGAATAAGTGTTTATATACTTTGCATATTAAACTATAAGGTTCTGTCTAGATTAAGTATATTCTTTATAAAAATACGCAGTAACAAATAGTACACACACACATATAATTAAGCTGTTACTTGTTAAAACTACAGTAACCTCTCGCTTATTTACGCATATTGTGTCCACAGAAAAAACGAGTAAGATCCGAGAGATCGTAAAGATACGAGCGATACCAAATATACTTACTATAATGGCTGTTTTTTGATATTGCTTCTAGTTAAAAGCAGACTTGGTACTTTCCCAATTTTAACAACTTGTTTACTTTATTTATAGATATTAACAAAAGATAAAACTATACATATTTGAAAAAAGAATTACATTTAAGTGAGATAATAATAGTTGTAGAAAAATATTACTAATTTTGAAAATAAGTAGATTTTATCTTTATTTATATGTGACTTATTTGATACTTAACATTTATATTCTGTTCTAATTAGCGAATTCAGTTTATAGTTAAGCACTTGTTTACAATTAAGATATGGTTTGGTGTCTATACTGATTTTGTTTCTATAGCCTTTTACAAAAATATGCATTTGGTGCTGTAATGGATTTCTTTTGACCAAAAATATATAAAATAATTATAATTTTTTTTTTTAATTTACCTTTGCCCACATAAGGAAAAACTTCTCTTGTATTAAAGATATATTTATGGATTATTTGAGTGGGAATGAAATTTCATGCCATAAGAATTTTGGGTATTAAAATTTTTATTTTTCAATTTTTTAGAATTCTAAAACGCGTAACTATACGAGAGTGTGTAACGTCACGAGTGCGAGAGGTTACTGTAAATATTTTTTATATAGAAAGTTTTGTGTCTACGTTTACCACTGCTATTAAAACATTTTTAAATAATTGCAAAAGATAGTTTATAAAAATAACTTGCATGTATTTTACATAAGTAGCGAAAACCTAATAAATTATATAAAAAAAGAGACTACCTCATTATGACGCAACAATATAATAAAATAAAAAAAAAATAAAATTTGAGGATTAAATGTGGAAAAATAGCAGAAAAGAAAAGTTCGTATAATTGATGCAAATGATTTTTTAAATTCCCTAACTTTATGTGGACAAATTAAGAAGAAAACGTTTAATGTAGAAGTAGCATAAATTTGAAACAAGTGGCTCATGAGTAATTTATATCTGTTATCTTTCATACAACTTGTTAAGTGAAAATTAAATTCAGTCATGACTTAAAAGTACTAGCACATTTAATCGTACATCCAAGTCATAACTCAAAAAGGTGCCGACCAGCAGAGTAACCGGGCCTAAAGGACAAGAATTAAAAAAAAACTAAGGGCAGGCCGGGAGATGACAGGTGCGAAGCACCGTGTCATCGACTGGCCGTAGCCCTTTGTTTTTTTTTAATTCTTGTCCGCTACCTAAAACTTACCAATCAAACTCATCAATGTAAAACCACTCAGTCAATAATTAAAAAACTATAACCGATATTACCGTCAGGCCTTTAATGGTTAAACACTAATAAGTTAGATCGTATAAGCTCAAGGTTGTTTAAAAGATAACAGATAAAGACCGTACAAATATAACGCAAAAACGTACATTTGTTTGGCAGTTACGCTACTCACGGTCCATTTGACAGAAAAAGGTGGCCTTCAAGAAAAAAGGCCGCGAAGAAAAAGAGAGAAGGAAAAAGTGAAAATTTTTTCGCCGGCGGAGCCGGCGAAATGCCTTAAAAAATTATTTTAAATAATCTACATCAAAAATTTCCCACCCATTTTTCACATTAGGGGAATCCCCAAATTGAAAAAAATGGGTGACAGGGCTTTAAAATTTAGTGCGTACCTTACGCGGATGCGTACTTCTTAAAAATTACCTTTATTTGTAACAGGGAGTGTATATTTAAAATTCAGTGCGTACCTTACGCGGATGCGTACTTCTTAAAAACAACCTTTAATTGTTACAGGGAATGTTTATTAAAAATTAGTGCGTACTTTATGCGGATGCGTACCTCATGCGCTTAATATGGTTTAGATTGAAATGAAATTGGTTCAGCCATCAACCTCGTTAGTCACCTATTGTTTTACATATACATAGAAAACAGTTAATAGATATAACTGATCAACTTCTTAATGACAGAAAATGAACCAAATAAAATGATTACTATCAAAAACAAGTTCTTTAAATGTTTACATGGACAAATCTATTCATATGATTGAACTGTGTTCTATGTACATTGAAACAATAGGCGCTTAACTTGCTTGTGTAAATTAACTTTACTCGGTAATCTTTTCAAAACAGTATAAACTTTATTTAATCAAAAATAAGTATGCACTTGAGATTTTGATTTAGATATTCTTGTAAAAAATTATATTTAAATTGTCACACACTCTTTATAGCTTTATTTAAATTCAATTTTATACTGTTCCTACTACAAGATATCATTCTACTGTATTTTACATAATAACTTGACTAATTAACAAACAATTATCTCTTTATCTACTAAAAACATATGCTTTTCATGCACTGTTACTACCATTACTGACTGGTGTGTTTTATTAACTTTATATTTTTACTAATAGACTTAAAATTAGACTGTCTAGTGCATTAATCATTGAATTCAGACAGCTTATTAAGTTTACATATAAACTAAAGGTGTTTACTGTTTTGAATTCATCAATACGTTGTTACAAACTAAAACAATTAAACCATACTACTCTATGTGACTAATTTTCCTGTTATTCATTTCAAACGTTTTCAACTACTTGCATCTTAAATACTCTGCAGATAACGTCATTTCAAACTTTTATGTCTGAATTAACCACATATAACAAATAACTTTTATACTATTCCCAAAACTTAGTTTTAACACAAGTACATTGAGTTTTTAACCATATTTAATGTTGTTTCATTAGCATTAAACCTTTTAATTTTTTAACAAATGATTTATCTTTGACACATACATAGAAAACAGTA
>NW_028139750.1:0-46177 GCF_965202585.1 Thalia democratica | reverse complement strand
AAATAGCAAAAAAAAAGAGAGTTAAGTGCTATTGAAATAATAATTTAGTTTTGATTTAAACTTTGTGACAGTGTAACCTATAATAAGTAGATCGTATAATGTTTTAAGTTATCAAAAAAAAGATACTTGAATCCGGATCTCTATGCTAATCTTATTAAATCATATGAAAGTATGAGTTTTAAAGTTATAATAGCTTATACTTAAATGAAGTTTGAATAGGCGACGATACAACGAACAAACAAAATTAATTCAAGAAAATCATTGCAACAATGTCACTCCGAATTAGTTCCATAAAGTTGTTGAACTTGATTTAGAGTATAACATCCGGATTATTCACTATAAATATGTATAACTTGTAGTCAATATCCAGCATATAATACTAAAAACCACGGTACAAAAATACGAAACTTTAGACAGGTTTACCATAAGTTTGTTTGAAATTTTTTCCAGGTTTTTTAAGAACAAGTATTTTTATTCAATTTTAGTATAAAAAAATTTAGGCTAAAAAACTAGTAAAACAACGTACTGTAAGCTACTTAATGTATATTTTTATCAGATTTTTTTTTAATTATATATACTTTTTTTGCTATATGAATCGTATCATATCGAATTTACATAAATTAACATGTAAAAATTCCAGATTTTTAAAATCATTTAAGTTAAAAAATTTAACTTTATCAAAACAAAACAACATTATTACTATTTTTCACTATCGATAAGAAAGTTTTAAGCTTTAAAATGGTAACACAAATAACTTTATAAATTGTAAAAGACAGCGTTAGCTCACATAAACTCTAGTTTGAGAAAAACTAAAAAAAAAAGCTAAAGCATCTTTATTCTGAATACTATATCTAATTAATATACCAAGCAAAGGAGCTTGCTTGGCGTGACATGGTTTGATTTAAGCATTATAACTATTTTACTTATAAAATTACTAGAAAATTAGCAAGCCACCTAAAAAATATAAAATTTAATAAAAAAAAAATAATTCACTATTTCACAAAATTATATTTCTAATTTAAACTAAGTTACTTAAGTAAACGAGATAGATGAAACATGACAACTCATTAAAAGAATTAATTTAAAAGTACACAACAAATGTAAAAGATTTGTATAAAACATTAACGGATACCGAAAAATAACAATTATAATAGGATGAAATATTAAATTGAAGAAAAAGTCAGATTAATATTAGACATGTCTCAGGATAGAATAAAAATGAATAACAGTGGCATATAAAACTTATCGTTACTAGACACGACCACAATTTAAAACTAGTAAAGGAAATTTTCAAAAGGTTAATAAATAAAATTCTGGATCACAATAAATGTCAAATGACGTTTAAAATCCACACTAAAACTCAGACAAGAACTCTAAAATTCAACTTATAGACCTGCAATAAAAGATACAAGCAAAAAAATTATACAAAAAGTAAACTTAATGTCAAAACACTAACCAAGTTTTTAAAGTTTAATTGTTATAACCTATTGCCTAAATAAAAACATTCTGTGTTTTTATGGTTTTAATAAACATTTTTTTCTGTTTCCCTGCCAAAAACAATGTTTATACCCATACAATGATACGACTTCAAAACATAAGCAATTGACTTAAGAAAAATAAGCAAATAATTAGGATGATAAAACAGTTATTCATAACTAAAAAGAAACTATCTTACATTCTTGTTAAGTAGTATAATCGAACACCTGCTTGCAGTTCCAAAATTTAAGAAAAATAGAAAATTAATAAAGTAGTAAATGTTAGAAATTCTGAAAACAGTAAGTTAATTAACCTCATTAATTATTAAGCTTATAAATGAAAGCATCGAAAGACAAAAACATATTTTTAAAGCATAAACTACACGATAAAACTTTTTAGTTAAAAAAACCTAAAATTAAACAGCTTTGAAATTTCATCTACCACTTCCTAATCTGATTAAAAAGTTCTGTTTTGTGAGCAGTATAAATCTGAAAAGTTCAATAGATTAGAAACATTAAATTTGACAAAATTTTATTTAGTTTAGTTATAATTTACAAACTTTATGCAAAAATTTACTTATTCTACAAAATAGCAGCATACAAATTTATTTGTTGGTGTATAAACAAAGTGTATTCTTTCTGTTATATATATTAAACTACATAAAGATATCAAATTGACCAGAACTTAAACTTTATAGTAAAAACAGGCAAAGCTTTAGATTTTTTTAAAACTTTTAATGTCGTATATTTTTGATACAAAACAATCATATCATGTTAAAAAACAAAAACTGTTTTCACGAGATTAGAAGTTTTTTTATTATATTACAGTTAGTTAACTAGTGATATTTAACTTTAAACTTTTTAGCCAAAAACGAGCATAGAGATTTTGTATATAAAAAATATTCAGCAAACTATCGTTTTGACGCTATTTTAATTGCTAACTAAAATAGTATGACATTACTCGTTCATTTTCCTACTAGCAAATAAATTAAGTTTCAAAAGTCTGCGGATAAAAAGCAATATTTAAACTATGGTTTCCCAAACTGGGACATTACAGAAATTTAGGGGCCATGAGGTCATGCATTGTAACTCAATGCATGACCTCACCTCAAACGTAGTGACACCTTAGCACGGAGTGACATTTTAGCACAGATTTTTTTTTTTCTGCTTAAATCACATTGCATATTGTTTTAAAATATAAAAACGAACTAAGCAACATGTAAACTAAAAGACAAGCTTTTTATGAGTTACAAGTTTAAGCTTTAGTTTTAACTGAAACAAAAGTAAATATAAAAACTTTGTTAACTTGTTTTGCTATTCAATTTTAGATGAAAATATTTTGATACTTTTACTTTAAAGTTTTTGCACTGAAACTATTTTATTAAAGCTAGCAATAAATACAGGCTCTAGGATTATTAATACTTTTTTTTAAATGCTTTAAATAATTTTAATATGGCTAAACTTCAAGTGTAAGTTTTAAATAAAAACTTTATATATAAAAATTTGAAACTTTTTTAATTCATTTTAAGCCCATAGTAAAAACTTTATCTAAAATTTTTTTATGACGATATTTTTAAAAGTGTTAGAACTAGTTTTCACATTTATTTGTTTGTTAAGTTAATTATTTGAGATATTGAAAAACTATTTAAATGAACATTTTAAAAGATTTAAAATGATTATGTGCAAAAATGTCACTTCGTGCCAATTGTCACTCTGTGCTAAAATGACGCCATGCTAAAGTGACACTCCGTGTTAAAGTGTCAGTCTGTATTAAAATGATGCCATGCTATAGTGTCACCCCGTGCTAAAGTGACGCTGTGCTTTTCTGACACCTACCCTTTTGTAATAGATATGTATATACAGCTTTTTTAGAATAGGTTATAGAACAATTATGTTTATAATTCAGACAATTAGGAGACCGTTAAAACTGCTTTTGAAGTAAAGCTTAAAAATATTTTCAAAGATTAGTTTTTGACTTGTCGGACTTTAAAAAAATACTTACATACTAACAACACTATTTTCTATAACTTTGAGATTTAAGAAAAGACTCATAACTTTCTATTATGATCTTCATTAGTTACAATTTGAATTTTTAATTTGTTCTACGTACTATCATTCAAAGAATCACGAACTAACAAAGCATCATCTGTAAAAGAATTTACATGTGTTTAAAGATATATAACAGTATAAATTTGCTTTTGTAATTAATTTCAACTAGAATAAAACTGTAGTCACAAGAAGATTACCTACTACAGTTTCTTTTATAACATAGACATAGATTTTAATATCTTTAAACTATATTTGTCACTTTCGTTACTTATAAATTTATACTAAGCCAATAGAAAAATACTGTAATAGCAGAAGTTTTGTTCTATTAAAAATTGTTTACTACTCAAGTATGAACAGATTTTTTAATACTAATTGGTATGCCATTTTCAAACGCTAAAAATTCACTGATTTAACATATGCATTAGTAAGCAACCTTCTAAAAAGTAAAACATTTTAACTGTTAAAAAACAATCAATTATTAGCTAAATAAATACAGAGTACTAGCTTCAAACTGTCAGATATATTTATCATTGACAAACTTTCAAGATTTTCAACAAATCATTAAATAAAAACGTGCACATCGAACATTTTTTAAGCACAATGACGTTTTAATTCAACTATTTATAGCAGGGTTTCCCATGGTAGGCCAACCAGGAGCAGCAAAGGGGTCACAAAGGAATCATGAGGTCATAATTTGAAACTTATACTACATATTATGGAATTGATGATAAAGAGCAAAAAAAAAGTCCTATGTGTTTTTTAATGGTAGTTTTCTAAGAAATCTCTTGGAGGGGCCACTGCTTTTGTTAATTTCTTTAAATAGAACATTTTAAAAAAGTTTGAGAAACTGTGATTTATAGTAATATAAAAATTTCAAAAGTTCATTAAAAAATATCATAAAACGGTGTCTTCGTGCAAAAGTGACCCTCTGAGCAAAAGTATCTTTGTGCAATTGTAAGCGCTCGTGAAAATTTGTCCCTCGTGCAATTTTGTACGCTCGTGCTAGCACAGAGCGACACTTTAGAACGGATTGTCACTTTAATACGGCGTCAATTTAACACAAAGTAGCGATTTAGCACGGACTGACACTTTGGCACTGCGTCACTATAGCACGGAGTGACATTTTTGCACGTAATAAATTTAAATATTTTAAAAAGTTCGTTTATGTAATGATTAATTATTAAAAAATTGTTAACTTAACAAACAAACAATTGTGAAAACTAGTTCTAACACTTTTAAAAATATCGTCTTGAAAAATTATTAACAATGTCTTTACTATGGGCTTTAAATGAAATAAGTGAGTTTTTATTTTTATTTATTTCAGCTTTTATTTAAAACTTACTCTTAAAGTTCAGCCTTTTTAAAATTTATTTATGCCTTATAAACTTATTTTAATAATCTTACAGTTTGTATTTATTGCTAGCTTTAATAAAATAGCTTTATTTCGAAAAGTAAATAAAAGTATCTAAATATTTTTATTTCAAATTAAATAGTAAAAGAAGTTGATAAAGTTTTTAAAATTACTTTGTTTTAGTTTTAACTAAAGCTTCAAATTGTAATTCATTTAAAGATGTTAACTTTTAGTTTACATGTTATATAGTTTGTTTTTAGATTTTTAAACATAAAAGTACCTAATAATATTTAAGCATAAAAATTGTGCTAAAATGTCACTGCGTGCTAAAGTGACACTCTGTGCTAAAGTGTCACTCTGTACTAAAGTGTCACTCTGTACTAAAGTGTCACCCTGTACTTAAGTGTCACCCGTGCTTTTCTTACCCGTTCCCTTCTGAGCTATATTATTTGAAACTTCATAAAATGAATCAGTAATTTTACTTTACAACACTAGCTAAAAAAGTTATCTAATTTGTTACAAACTAAAATAACTTTATACATTATATTTAAAATTATTTTTTGAGCTATTTATAGTGTTTTGAAAGGATATTTTTATATACATACACCTAATTTAGATTATTTGAGCGATTTTAAAACACTACATGCACACACTTTTGTTATGTGTTAGTTTTAAAACTAGATCAACTAGCATAAACTTATCAAAGTTTTTTAAGTTACTACATAATAAAATAAATATTTTGTTGCTATTTATCAGTTTTAAAACATACATAAGTAAATTTCATTTTTAACATAAGTAAAATTCAAAATGAACTATATAAACATGTAAAGTACTTAGCTACTTAATGAAACCTATTTAGTAGCCATAAATCTATAACTTAGATAATATATTATGACTTCCAAGTTATAAAAAACATAGCATAAAAATTTAACAAACCTTTTTATGACGTAAAGAAAAATTGACCTAATCAAACATACCTTCAATTATACAGTCTTATTCTAATAACGGTATATTAAGAATTGTAATTTTAAATACTTTTTGGTTGCTAATAGTGAGGTTTAGACTTTTACGTTTGTACAAACAAAACATGAAATATGAAACAAAAAGTTATAAATATATTAGGAAAACTGTTTAAAAATTGCTATAAATACTTCTTGAGAGCTATATACCATATACAAAAACACAACTTAACTTGAAAACTGGCCTCTAAGCATAAACACGAATAACAAACACAAAAAATCATATTAAAAAAATAATATTTTTTTAATCTTTAGTACATACTAAACTGTATTATACAAACTCACTTATATAAACTTTTCATCTTTATCCACAACATCGACTGCCATCTCCCGTTGCTCTTCTTTCCCCTTCCCCTGTTGCTGCCCCTGTTAATATAATTTCCTCCCCTGTTGCGGCGCCCTATTGTTATAACCACCCCGTTGCCGTTGGTAACCGTTACCTTGTTGCTGGGCGACGCGCTGATGCTGCTGGTAGTTCGCCATGGCATCGGGTTGCTGCTGCTGTGGGGGTCGCGGAATGTACAGTGACGTCATTGGCCGCTGGTATGAGGTCACAGGGGTACTTGCTGGTTGTATGACGTCACAGTAATGTTGAACTGAGGGGTGGGGGAAGGATGTTGGTGGAGGGATTCAAGTTGGGGAATGTTTGTTGCGAGGGCAACAGAGGGTTCTGCTACTGTTGTTAGGGCGATGGCAACAATGGATGTGACCTCATCAACTCGTGCGACGTCACATTGAGGTCGTGGTTGGAGTGTGGCGTCATAGTGAGCTCGGTTGAGATGGTGTTCAATGGGAACGACGACTGGTTGTTGTTGAAAGTCTGGTGGTGAATGTACTTTTTGTAGCTTACATACTAATGGAGATATAAATAAAAAAATAAAATTCCTCACTTGTTCATTATTGGCAACACTGTTCGTTCTACTACCGATAGTTTCAATCAACTTGGAATCATAATTCACTCTAAATCGGTTTCACATTAGGCGTTAGTATATTAGGTTGTAGTATATATATATAGAGGGCGTTATTGATGATATTACAAGTGAAACTTGAGGCTTCTTGTTTGATGTGGGGGTGGGGGTAGACCTTGAAGTTGTAACGGGATGGTATTTTAAAGTATCTCTATTTAAACGGTAGGTACAAAACGTTTGTGTTAAAAAGTTAATGTTTAAGTTTTTCAAGAATTATATAACATGTTTCAACTTTAAAACGTTAATAGTTCTGTTAAAATTAGTAAAACATTATTTTTTGTGACTGATTTTACTGTCTTTATATTCCAAGATGCATCACTTAAGTAACTTATCTATGAACTTAAATACATTAAAATATGCAACATCTTAATTAAAACGGTAATGTTTAAGATTATAACTTAACAAACATTGTTTTCCTGCTTAACTTGTAAGTTCCTCCCCGGCTGACCCTTGCCAACCTTCGCCTTCTGCGGCGTCTGCACCTTCTGCATCTTGCTGTGAGGTTCTCCCTCCCTCTTGGGCGTCTTCGGTCTCTCACGCTTGCCATCCTGCGCTTTCTCGCCGGAATATTGGTCTGATATCTATTAGAAAAAGTATATCAGTGGTGCTTGTACAGGACATTCAAGTGGGAATATAACAGGGTGGCCACTGGTTTTTGAGAAACATCTTTCAAGTTTCTAAAAGTAAACGTTCGAGGTTAAAACCTGTGTTAAGTAGGGAGCCGATCACTTCTAACCCGATTAATTAATAAAGATACTCAAAGGCTACTTTAAATGTGTTTTTAGGAGAAATGATAGATTTTTTTCAACCTAATATCTAAAGACACTAATACAGTTTAAAAAAGATTTTCTTTTCAAATTCTAGGTTTTTCCTTAGTTTTTTAAGCTAAATTGTCAAAATCCCGGTTTAGTGGCCACCCTAGTGCTTACTTTACTTGTAGTTATGAAAGTTAAGTAATTGTTTGTATTGGGCACACATTTCAATCTTTTTTTACTTAAATTTTTTCTTTCAAGGACTTGTTTGTAAAGTATAAGCATATTATTTAAACCACGGATCGTAAAAATTAATATTCATTAACATCATGAAAAAAGTAAATGGATAATCAATTCAAATATTGAATTTATGGAATCTTTAAACAAGATAAAACCATAAAAAGCTGATGTTTGTATAACAGTTGATAAAAAGTTTTATATACATGTGTTCTATTAGGGGAAACAATAAACCATAGTAGCAGACGATGTATATTCAAATGAAAATTTCTCAATATTCACTGAATCAAAAATAACAAAAACAGTTTTCAAGAACATACTTAAAACTCGTTCTCAGAGCATATTCGTCTTCAATGGTCAAGTGTTCAAACAAGTCGATGGGCTATCCATGGGATCTCTATTAGCCCCCCTTTTAGCTAATTGGTTTGTTAGTAAGTTAGAAACAGGTCTTTTAAAACAAATCGAGCCTAAAATGTACATTAGATATGCTAATAACACCTTTACTATATTCTCCAATAAAAAAACAGCAAATGAATTCAATCAAAAATTAAATAATCTTCATCAAGATCTTATTTTTACAAAATCAAATTATCTCCAGATTTTCAAAATTTCTTCAAGGTTTTTAAAATTACAAGTTTTGGGTCTATTTTAAGTCAAAAATTAGGTGTGAGGTAAAAAAACTGTATTAAATGGTATAACAACATTGAAGAGATATCTTAAAGCTTCTTTAAATTAGTTTTCAATAAAAAATAATTTGGTAATGATAATAAAATAATTATCTATACTATAGATTTTTTATGTCAAACTTTACTACTTAGTAACATATATAAGTTGTTTAAAATTCCAGGTTTTTTAGTGATTTTGTTCAAAAACTAGGTTTTTAGTGATCTTTGTCCAAAATTCCAGGTTTTTTTCAAAGTTTCTCAAATTCTAAATGTATATATTTATTTTTACACATAACCCACCTTTCAGTGCTTTAACGTATCTGAGCTTGTAAGGATGTTCCAGCTGAAAGTCGAACTGAATGTAGTGCAGAAGAACTTTCTCTAAAGTCATTAGTTCATCCCTCGGGTATTCCCCAAAATGGATCCACTGGCTTTCGGCCAAATTCGCCTTCGCTGCCTTCATCAGGTCCCTTGAAAGTTGGATGTTTTAATACAAGGAAAAAAAAAAAAGATCTTTATTGAACATGATAAAATTTTACACGGAAAATTACACACATACTGGAGCTTTGAGAATACAAAACTGAACAAGGATGTTTACAAGCAACGATACTAAGCCTGAAAGTATAAAGATGTTTTTTAACAAAAATTGAGTTCACAAACTATTAGCATTATTTATAAAAACTTTGTCCAAAAGCGATAACAGTCATCTCTCGCTAATCTACACACATTGTGTCTACAAAAAAGTGCGTTACTAAACGAGAGTGCGTAGATTCGTAAGAGGTGACTATATTGTAAATGATTTTAATTTTTTTTTAATTTAATTCAAACACTTGGTTAACTTTTTTATGGCCAAAGAGGATATTAAATCCTTAAGCCTACAACTAAAAAAAATAAAAATACTAAAGAAAATAGGCGAAAAAAAATTATAGTCTATATGTTTGTGTAAAAAGTTTTTTTTTAATTAACTTACAGTTCAAAAGTAAATGGATTTTTTTTACAACAACTAACTTATAGTTTATAATTTAAGCAGTCATAAAAGAACAGAAACCAGTTTCAGTGAAAAAGAATTTACGCCTACCTATGGCATTAACTAACTTTAGTACACATAATGTTATTAATTTAAACTGTTATGAGGCTTTCAGTGGGCTGTATAAAAAATATTTTATAACAAATAAATCTAAATTATTCAAAATTTAAATATTGTGAGCTAAAAATTGAAGTATTTAGCTCAACATAGTTAAAATATTCAATATTTAACAATTGAAATAACTTTTAACTAAATTATACTGCAAACCAAACTAATTTTTAAACCAACTTGCATTTTTTAGGTGTTTCTTCAACTTTACCAGCAACAAATAGGCAGCACGTGGCAACAACGTACCTGTGAAGTTTAATAGATAATATTTTAGAGTAGTACAATGTGTAGCTTATGACAAGTACATAACTTAATACTAAATTAACAGCATAGTTATCAGTGCTTGTTAAATTAAGCTCCATTACATCAACTTACCTATGATTTGTTTTGAATAAGTGCAGGTTTGCCTAATTATTTTGGAAAACTTTCTCAGGTTTGAAAATTTTCTTCCAGGTTTTTTAACTAAACGCTTTAGGGTTTATTTTTAGTTTAAATTAAGTTTAAGGCTTTAAACTGTGTTAAATAGTATAAGAATATTGAAAAGATATCTTAAAGCTTCTTTAAATATGTAATGTTTTTTGATAAAAAATCTTTGATGAAGACAAAAATTTTTATCTTTATGATATTTTTTTGGTGTCAAATTGTAATTTTACATTAACATGTAAAAGTTCTTTAAAATTTTAATTTTTTATAGTGATTTTACTTCAAAATTTCAGGTTTTTTTCAAAATTTCTCAAATTCCATATTTTTTAGCCTAAATTGTCAAAATTCCAGGTTTTTCCAGAATTCCAGGTTTTTTGGCAACCTTGTAAGTATGTTGTTAAAAATTAACAATTAAAAACAAAATTAACCTATAAAACTCATAGATTATAAGTACATAAAATGTTAAAAAACCAACAAACATATATGTTAAACCTCTTGCTTTATGTAGA
This sequence comes from Thalia democratica, assembly GCF_965202585.1. Classification (NCBI taxonomy): domain Eukaryota; kingdom Metazoa; phylum Chordata; class Thaliacea; order Salpida; family Salpidae; genus Thalia; species Thalia democratica. Next base: position 35,594 of record NW_028139750.1, on the reverse strand, counting down.
ATTAAAAAAACTATATAACTAGATATCACTATCTAAATTTAAAGTTAATCATTCGCTAATTAAAATCCTAGCAAAACAAGATTACTGGAATATATAATACCAACAAACTTACAGAAAATTCTTTCTTTATCCAACTAAAACATGTTTTTGTGTGCTAACACACTGCAACGGAGCTATGAAAGTTATAGAAATACTGTTCTACTATTTTTTTAACTTTCATAGCTCTGTTGAAGTGTGTTAACTTGTTAACATATAGAAACATGTGTTAGTCTAATAAAGAAAAATTACTGTTCAAATGTGTTATTGATAAAACTAGATATTACTATTTGTTTTGTCAAGTTATGTGAGTAGCAAAGTTATGCTAAAAGTTATCAAAGTATTAAAAATCAGTTTATAGCATTGTACCTGTGAAATTTCTTGAATGAGTGCTTCATGTAGAAGCTGTGGAAGTAGACTGAAGCTGTTGCTATAGTCTAGTAGTTCAAGTCCAACTAAAAACATGATAACATTTAAGATTATTAGTATGTAAAAACACTCAATAGGCTTCTTAAAATAAAGATTACACTCAAGTAGTTTTTAAAAACTGAACAAGTATTTATTGAAGTTTTTTTTTAAACTATTTTAACCTACTATGTTTGTATGTTCCATATGAAAACAAGTAAAAATTAAAACTAGTATTCTATATAAGTTATTTAAAGAGCTGTCCAAAATTAAAACCAAGGATTCAAACCGCAGTTGTTTCAATTCTTAGTTAAAAATTATTGATAAGAAAAAGTACAACTGTTTAATTTTCTATGAACTCAAAGTTTTACTATTATTATATTCATTTTATAATTAAGTTACAAAAATAAGAACAAAATCCTACTAACAGATTTTCCAACTTTTTGTACGAACTTGGGTCCCTCACTCCCTAAATCTCAACTCACATTCAGAAGGAATTTTATCTTCAAAACTTTTCTTCAGATCAGCCTTCTCATAAAACCATATAGGCTTGCTTAGTTCGTAGAAGAACTCAAAAGGATTGTTTGGTGATGACATTTTGTTGGTTTTAATATATTTTCTGTTAGAAGTTTAACAATATTGTTAATCTTTAATTTTATTTGTGTTGGATATCTTGATAACAATTTTCTGTTTACATAACTTTAAACTAATTTGTTTGTTTGTGCTTTAAAAAAATTGTATAGATAGTTGTGTGGTTTGAATATCTCAAGGATTTCAAAGCTTAATTTAACTACTTATAGGCACAAAAATTTCATAAAAATAAAAAATTGTAGACATTTAGAGCTCACAAGTAGTTTTAAGTCACTTAAGAAGTGATAAACATGCTGATTTAAAAAATATAAATTATAACCTAGGGATGTAGGTTACTTAAACATTAAACATATATGGTTGTAGTGTGTCTTAAACACACACTACTTACCATAGTGAAGGGCATAGAGGGGTTAACACATTTTTAACAATTTGATCTTTTTTATAATTTTTTTACTAAGCTACAAGATGCTTTTTACAGATTTAAAAAATTCAAAATAACTTTTAAGATATAGCTGGTCATAATCAGAGGCAACAATATGTTCCTTATAAGAGGCGCAAACTAAAACGGCAAAACTGCCTTCAAAATTGACCAGATATATCTTGAAAATTATTATGATTTTTTTAATTTGTAAAAAGCATATTGTAGCTTAGTAAAAACTATATAAAATAAGATTAAATTGTGAAAAAAGTATTTTACCCCCTAGGCCCTTAATAAATAACATTTACCTTATTAATACTGATATTAAGAGCATAGGGGAGGTAAACACCCTTTTTTGGTTTTTGATTTTATTTTATATACTTTTTACGGGAGCCGATCATTTCTAACCTGCTATCATTTCTAACTCTTTCACTTCTAACACAATCATTTCTAACCCGATCACTTCTAACGGATCACTTCTAACCCAATCACTTCTAACCTGATCATTTCTAACTCAATCATTTCTAACCCGATTATTTCTAACCCAATCACTTCTAACCTGATCATTTCTAACCCGATCATATCCAACCCAATCATTTCAAACAAGATCATTTCTAAACTGATTATTTCTAACCCAATTTAACTCAATAATTTCTAACCCAATCATTTCTAACCCGATCACTTCTAACCCGACCACTTCTAAGCTGATCATTTCTAACCCATTCTACTTGTGTATTTTATTTCTTAATTTTAATCTAGATTTCTTCAAAAACTAACTAGTCTTAATAAAATTATTCAAGTATTTTTTTCTTAGTTTCTTTAAAACATTATGATTTCAATGTGTTACGTAAAAATCATTGTTAGTATAAAATTTAACTTAAGTATTAACTAAACATAAGTTTAATTTATTTTTATCACCTTATTTTTTGATGTTTCATCCTACACAAAATTTCAATTTTTTTTTCATTTTATTATATATTTTTGTTCTTTTAATCTATTTTAGGAGAAGTTTTTCGTTAATAATATAAAATTAACTAATTTGTTTACTTTACGATATTTTGAACTACTCTGTGTAGGATTTTAAAGTAAGCAGTTATTACTTTAAGTTGGATCTTATAATAATTCACATGACTATAATAATTTTAATGTAAGCAAATTTTAAAAAGTAAACCTTTACAAATGTATTATTCAGATACAAAAACCGTTATATTACGGTCTAAAAACTACACTGTAAGTCTGTTGCAAATGTTGTAATATTGCTGACTAATGTATTAGCGCTTTATAGTAGGTTATTTTTAAGTTTCATTTTAGAAACTTTTACAAATTGTTATACAACTTGCATAGGCCTATTAACATAATGCAATTTAAACAAACACTAGTAGAAATTAAATACTTTTGTTATATTAAAAGAAAAAGCCTTATTTTTAGGTATAACCTAGATATTAAAACAGTTATATCATATAACAAACTGCAAAAGTATATTACGTCAAATGACCGTCTTGATTTCACTTCATTAATAAATTCTACTTAGTTCTAGAGTAAAAAAAGTCACTAACAATTAAACAGACATGTTTATTTGTATAACTAGTCCGAGGTTAATCGAATCTCGCCCAGGTTATCTTCTTTAAAACTTTCACTTATATCTATATAACATACAAAAATTTTAATTACAACTTAAATTAGTACTTTAGTACACAAAAATTTCTTTAAATTTATTTTATTATGAACAGTTGATATAACGTAAGTATAAACTAAATAAGTACTGAAAAACATTTTGAAATAGAGTAATAAATTAGTTATAGTAAATAAAGTATACTATGAGCAGAAGTTTATAAAACTACATCAAGTTTTTTGTTTACTTTAATCAACTATTTTTTCAGACGATTATTACACGCAACATATTACAACGACTTTTTATTCATTACAGTAAAGCCAGCTTGAAGTCTATTGACTTTATTCACAAAGTTTTTTTGCACCTCTAAGTTTCTAAAAACCTATGTTAGAATTTCACAATACAAACAAATTTTATTATTTTGTGATAAATTTTAAAAATATATAAATTAATCAAGTAACTTATACTCATATTTAATTATCTCTAAACAATCTTAAGTTCTTGTGTTTTTGGAAACCTGTGAAACAATAACTTTTAAAAGATATCAAGAATTTTTTTAAATAAGTTTCTATTGTTAATTGTGGGAAACTATTTTTGCAATTTTAAATTTTGAAAATTTTTAAATTTTCATGATAAATATAAATTTGTTTTTCTCTATATACATCTTATTTTGGAAAAGTTCTAAATTGAAATATTGTGCAACTGTGTTTAGTTTTATTTGAACTGACTGATCGATGAAAGAATTTATGTTAAACTTGCTTATTATGGAGTCAAAACCAAATTTAAAACCTTCTCCTTCAAACCATAAATAAGTCAATTAGTATTATACTAAATTGTTAATTTCTTTTGCTGTTAATCTATAAATATTAGACAAAACTATAGTTTTTGATTTAAAGGTATATAAATTTGCGTCTCTTTGTTAAAAGTCATTCAGTTTAACTGGCTCAGATTTTGATGCCTGGGTCTAGCGTAGGATAACAAACTTCCAATAGCAATGAATATCAAAAACTGAATTTTAACAAAAGCTATCTGAACATTAAGTTTATTTTAAACAAAACTAACTAAATTTCATAAAAAAAACAACTTTGTTGAGATTAATTTGTTTTTAAAGCAAATCCTTATTTTAAAATAATAATAAACAAATATATTAATACAGCTCGGGTTAATATTTGTTGGGTTAGATCGGATTAGATATGATCAGGTTAGAAATGATCGGGTTAGATATGATCAGGTTAGAAACAATCAGGTTAGAAATGATCAAATTAGAAATGATTGGGTTGAATCGGGTTAGAAATAATCGGGTTAGAAATGATCAAATTAGAAATGATTGGGTAAGAAGTGATCGGGTTAGAAATGATTGGATTAGAAATAATCGGGTTAGAAATGATCGGGTTAGAAATGATCGGGTTAGAAGTGATTGGGTTAGAAGTGATTGGGTTAGAAATGATCGGGTTAGAAATGATCGGGTTAGAAATGATAGCAAGTTAGAAATGATAGTAAACCAGTTTTTACTAAGCTGCAAAATGCTTTTTACAGATTTCTTAAATTCAAAATAATTTTTGAGATAAAGCCGGTCAAAGTTGGAGGCAACAATAGGTTCCTTATGGGAGGTGCAAACTAAAACGGCAAAAATAGACTATTTCACTAAAAATCTATCTTCTCCTACGTTTTTCGAGATAACTACCTCAAATTTTTAGGAAATGTTCCTTGATATATTTAGAAAATTGTGTCAGAACAGAATTTAAAAAAATTAAAAAATAAAAATTTTATATAAAAAATAAACAAAAAAAAGTTTTTTTTAGTTTTTTGTTATAATTTTTTGATTTTTTCTAATTTCTTTCAAAAAATATTAATTAACTTTGGATGTGTAGCAACTTTTTGCTAAAGGCACTTTCAAATCTTTAAAAATAAAACTTAAACTATTAAAACTGTACTTAAAAATAAAATTTAAAACTTGGTTTGTAAACAATCAAAAAACTATATATAAAAAATGTATAAAAACATTAGAACTTAAAAAATATTATGAGGAAGAAGAAAAAATAACATCTAGGCCACTTTATTTTGCCACTTGTTGAGGCAAAAAATCCATCCAAAAACTAACTTGAGTCATATCAAGCTAGCAAGAACAAATAAGAAAAAAAAAAAAAAACAATAATAAAGTGAATTAAATACACAGTAAAAAACATTACTATTAATCAACCTTGAATACGTTAAGATGTAAAATATTAACAATAAAACTCAATAAAAACAGTTTCCAAAAAATAAGAAGGAATTTAAGTCATAAAAATAGCTTGATATATAAAATAAAATATACAAATTAACCTAACTTCTGAAACAAATAAAAATTAAAAAGCCTGAGGTTTTTAAAAAGAGTCAAAATAGCCTAAGCTGACCTGTTTTTATTTTAATCTGAGTTATCTTTAGTGTGTGACAACCTTATATGACAGAAAATAAAAAATCGGATAAGTTGTAACTTTGTTTTAAAATCAAACCATTAAGTTTTTTTATAAAACTAGTAAAATTAACAACAATTTATGATATTCTTGGGTTATGATAGTAATTTAAATTGTAGAAAATTTTGTTGGGTAAAAATAATACTAATTACCTAGTTTAAATAATTTTATAGGTTCAGGTTACAACTAACAAATTTTATAAAACACTTTATGGTTTTAAAATTGAAGTACAAATAACTGTATACACAAAGCTTTTATAAAACTTTTTTTGTAAAGTAAACCCTATATAGTTTTAAAACATTTTAACTCTAAAATGATAAGCTAAAAAATACTAATAACTTTCTTTAAATACTTAGGTTTAATTATATACTGATAAAAAAGCAGGGCCATTTCAGAAAATTAGGAGGCCATGAGGCTGTAATTTTAAATCTACAATAGGTATTCTGTATGTGATGGTGAAAAGCAAAGAAAAAGGTCTTGGGCATATTTATAATTTTATTTTTTGGGAAATCTTATTTGAGGAGGCCGTAGCTTTTTAATTTCATTAAAAGAGGCCTTATGAAAAAAGAGAAATCTTGTTTTTGAATTTCTTGAAATCTTTTTATACAGGCTTATATAATTTTACATAATTTTTTGAAATTTTTACTGTTAAAAGAATTACATTTGTTGTCCATGTAAGTTAAAAATTTACAAAATTAGCTTTAATCTTGTTGAAATCCTTTGATTATTTAAGTACAGATAATTTTAAGTTGAGTTGAAAGTATAATTACGAAGAAGTCAATGTTAAAACAACTTTTTCTTGAATTTTCTGAAGTTGCTTGATCAGTGTTTAGTTAGATCATTTAAATATAAAACTTGACATAAAAACAAAAACAAAGATCATCAAACTAATTAACTGAAAATTTTTTTTAAGCAGGGTTACCAAATTATTTTGAGAAATTTCTTCCAGGTTTTTAAAGTACACATTTTCTGATCTATATCTAGTTAAAGGCTAAGTTTGAGTCAAGAATTTTGTCATGAGGCCCCTTTTAATGAAATAAATTTCTTTTTTAAAAAAACAAAATTTTGATGATGACGAAAAAATGTTATTATTGTGATAGACTTTTCATGTCAAACCAAAATTTTACTACTTGACATGTAAGAATATCTTAAAATTCCAGGCTTTTAAGTGAATTTGGTACAAAATCCAGGCTTTATTTTCAAAAAATTTTAAATTCAAGGTTTTTCCAGGTTTTATTAGCCAAAATTAGATCTTTTTTTAGTTAAAATTAAGTTTAAGGTTAAAAACTGTGTTAAGTAGTATAACAACATTAAAAAGAAACTGTATAGCTACTTTAAATTTTTTTAATAAAACAAATTTTTGATGATAACAAAAATGTTTACCACTATGAAAGATTTACCATATCAAACCAAAATTTTACAACTTGTCATGCAAAAATATTTCAAAATTCTAGGTTTTTTAAGTTGTTTAAGTGATTTTTGTTCAAAATAGCAAGTTTTTTAATTAATTTTGTACAAAATTCTAATCTTTTTAAAAAAAATTCAAATTCAAGGTTTTTTAGCCTAAATTAGGTCTTTTTTATTTAAAGTAAAGTTTAAGGTTTAAAACAGTGTTACGTAGCATCTTTGAAAAATACTTAGCTACTTTAAATGTGTATTTTAATAAAACAAATTTTTGATGATGAAAAAAAACTTTTATCTATACAATAGATTTTTCATGTAAAGTTAAGTTTACTACTTGACATGTAAAAATATTTCAAAATTCCAGGATTTTTAGTGATTTTAGTATAAAGTTTTAGTTTTTTCAAGTTTTTTAGCCTAAAATAAGTCATTTTTAGCTTAATATAAGTTCAAGGTCTCAAACTGTGTCAAGTAGCAACATTGAAAAATATTATATAGCTAATTAATTAAAAAAATAGATGATATAAAACTATATCAATATAATATATTTTTTATGTCAAACCAAAAGTTTACTACTTGACATGTAAAAATATTTTAACATTCCAGGATTTTTAGTAATTTTTGTTCAAAATCCAGTTTTTTTGATGATTTGTGTACAAAATTTAAGGTTTTTTTATTTAAATTTCTCAATTTTAAGGTTTTTCAAAGTTTTTTGGTGATTTTTGTACAAAATTTCAGCTTTTTTTTGCCAAATTAGGTTTTCTCTTTAGTTTAAATTAAGTTTAATGTTTTAAACTGTGTTGAGTAGAAAAACAACATTAAAAAATTCTATATAGCTACTATAAGTATTTATTTTTTTTTTTAATTTTGATGATGACTATTTTTTTTTTCAATATGATAGATTTTCCATGTCGAATTAAAATTTTACTACTTGACATGTAAAAATACTTCTAATTTCAAGTTTTTTAGTGAATTTTGGTTTAATTTCCAGGTTCTTTAGTTAATTTGGTACAAAATTCCAGGCTTTCCTAAAATTTTCAAATTCAAGAATTTTGCAGGCTTCTTTTTAACTTAATAGGTCTACTTTTAAAATAAATTATTAAGTTTAAGGTTTTAAACTGTGTTAAGTAGCATAAAGACATTAAAAAAATACTGTATAGCTACTTTAAATGTGCTTTTTAATAAAACAAATAATTTTGAATGTTAAAAATAATTATATCAATATAATAATAATATCAATTACACAGTATCTTTCTTTTATTACTCTATCACATGTTTCTGTGTGTTAACAGATTAACACACTTCAACAGAGCTCTGTAAAAAAAAATACTGAAAAGAAAAAATAGATTCTAAAGTAGGTATATACATGTGTTCATTATAAATAAAAACAATTGCTATATATTTTTATAGGTCAACAGTCAATGAAAGATAAAATACATTATGTTAAATCCAACTGTTATAAAACTAACTATTAATATTTGTAATTATTAAATCTAATCCAAACAAATCAAAGCAAAAACACAAAACAAAGTAACGAATAAAAATATAAACTACTTACATGAAATGAAGGAAGTACTAATTTTAAAATTTTACTGGTATGTATAGTTGTATAGTTTATTGAACAAAACAAAAAAAAAAATTGCTTAAAAATTATTTGGTTCAATGACCTGGATAGCTCAATGACGCTCTCGGTCATCGAGTTGCATACCTAAACTTATTCAAAATTATAATGAACTAAAAATAAAAAAGAAGAAAAATTTATACTCTTAAATTAAAAACTCTATGAAAAATGAGAATATTAAACTTAACAACATTAAATATTTAAAAAAATAAAAAAATAAACAAATAAATATCCAAAAAAAATTAAAGAATTTTTATACACACATATATCTAACATTATATACACATAAAATATATATCTAACTTTACGTTAAAAGGTTAAGTTAAAAAATTTATATTTTTTTGTAACTTTTAAATTTCTTAAACTCTGTTTTTTTATGGTGAATGCATCTGGTCACTAATCATTCAAAAAAATTTAAGTAATAATGTCAAAAAATATATAATAATAAGGACAAGCTAGTTAATTCACACTACAAAGTTAGACAATCCACTCTTTGGGATTAGAAAAAATCAATATAATAGATTTTTCATGTCAAATCAAAATTTAACAAAAAGTACTTGGCATGCAAAAGTACTTCAAAATTCCAGGCTTTTTAGTGAATTTTGTGTTTTGTATCTAAGTTTCTCAATTTCAAGGTTTTTTTTTGTCTAAATTGGGTCTTTTTTCATTTTACAATTTGTTTTTGTTAAATTATATATATTTTCCACCAACCGTATTTAGGGGTGTAAAGTTTACTTAGAGAGTTTCTTAAAATTCATAATCTGTATTCCTTATTCACAAAATTAGCCTCATAGCTGTTACATTTTTAGTTTATTTTGATAGCTACTAGTAAAAATCTAGCCTTTTCAAAATAGAATTTACACAGATAAAAAGCAGCTATTAGATGTTAAAATATTTTGAATTTAAGTAAAAGTATTTTAATGTTGTTAAATTGTATACTGAAATTTGTATACTAAGAATTTTTACTAGGCTTAACTTGGCTTGAGTGAATTTTTTTGTAATTTTTATTTTACCAAAATTAAAATTTAAAAAAATTAAAACCAACTATTTTCAATTTTGTTAATGCTAAGATGGAACTTTTTTTTGTTCTAAATAAAGTTGTTTTGCCGAGCTTTTCACAATAATTTTTATTGAATTTGGGTTTTAGTTTTGTAGTGGAGCCCCTTTAAAAATTTAATGTTTTTTTGCATATTTTCACTTTGCAACGTTTTTCTCCAATAACTTTTTTTTATCATATTTTTTATTATCAACATACTTATTTAATTGAGTTTTAGGACGTTATTATTATTTTTTCAAATTTTTTTTGTATAACATATGCTTAAAAAACAATTTCAGAAAATTTTCTGAATTTGCACAAAATTGGTTTTTTTTACATGGTTTTATAGCAAAATCAATTTATATTTTTGATAAGTTTTATTTCTAACAGACTTATATAATTAAGTTTTATATTGTTATTATATTTCTTCCCAACTTAACAAAATTTTAAAAATATATGACCCATTTAAGTTTTACCTAAATTCTTAGTATTTTATTAAGAAACACCTCAAATTAAGTAAACAAAAATTTAGGTAAAACTTGTATGGATCATACATTTGTAAAATAATAATAAGTTGGGGAAATATAATAACGTTACAATACTTAATTATATAAGTCTGTTAAAAAAACACTTATTAAAAAATAATTTACTTTTGCTATAAAACCATGTAAACATAAACCAAAACTGTGCAAATTTGGAACTTTTCTGAAAATTTTATTCAAGCATATGTTATAAAAGAAATTTTTTTTTGAAAAAACAATTAATAATGTCATGAAATTAAATAAGTATGTTAATAACGTGCACTAATCAAAAGGCTTTTATTGGCTGATGAAATATTTTATGCACATTATAAAGCTGTATATGGCTTAACACAAACTTGAGCAGGGCATTTGGATCAACACTTTGTTAGACAGTTTACCTTGTAGTTTAGTTCAATTGATTTTATCTATAATGTTGTCAACCCATTAAACAATACTTATTTGTTAGAAGTCATTTAGGCCTTAGTAAAAAATTGTATTTCTTATGAAGTTTATAAATTTAAAAAAATGTTTCACTGAAGCTTAATTTGTTGTAAAGTACCTGATTTTAGTAGAAGTTGATTTCAGTTATAGTTTTTAATATTTAGAGTATAGTTTTTATAACATTATTGTTTGTACTTTTACATCACAAAAAAGGATCAAAATTCATTTGATTTGCAAATACTTGAAATAAAAAAGTACTTACAGGGTTGCCAAAAACCTTAAAACTTGGAAAAACCTGGAAAAATTTAGAATTTGACAATTTAAGCTAAAAAAAGCTGGATTAATCTAGAATTTGAGAAACTTTGAAAAAAACCTAGAAAAATGTTGAAGTTTGAACAAAATCACAAAAAAAAAACAGGAAAAACCTGGAATTTTTAACAATTTTAACATGTTAAGTAGTAAAACTTTGATTAGACTCAAAAAATCTATCCTTTAGATAAAAACTTTACTGTCATCAACAATTTATTTTATTAAAAAAACACATTTAAAGTAGCACTTGAGTATCTTATCAATGTTTTTTATACTAATTATTCAGCTTTTTACCTTAAACTTGACTTGAAACTAAAAATAGACCCAAAAATGTGTACATTTGAAAACCTAGAGAAAATTTCCAAAACATTTGCCAACCCTGTACTTAGTAAATGATATTTAATTATGGCTAGTTGTCAAAGTCCAACATCTGGAGCTTTAAGCGTAAAAACATATTTTTATTATTTTTTCATATAATAAATGTTTTTTTTTAACACAAAAAAATATATCAAAGTAAAAGTATATATTAAATATAGTCACCTCTTGCAAATCTACAAACTTGTTTGTTACACACTCTGGTTTAATTACATATTTTAGGTTACATATTTTAGGTTATACCATATATGTACAGTTTGAATGAATAATATTTTTGTAAGCCCAAAAAGAGAACCAATCTCTAAACTATATTATATTAAGGGCATAGGGGGGGGGGTAAACACCCTTTTTTTAATTTTTTATCTTATTTTATATAGTTTTTACTAAGCTACAAGATGCTTTTTACAGATTTTAAAAATTCAAAATATTTTTTGAGATGTAGCCGGTCAAAGTTGGAGGCAACAATAGGAACCTTATGGGAGGCGCAAACTAAAACGGCAAATAACTAGAAATCACTAAAAATTTATCTCCTCCTACGTTTTTTGAGATAACTACCTGAAATTTTCAGGAAATGTTCCTAACAATATTTAGAAAATTCTGTCGAAACAGAATTTGAAAAAATTAAAAATAAAAATTTTATATGAAAAATAAACAAAAAAATCAATTTTTTTTTAGATTTTTTGTTATAAAATTTTTATTTTTTAATTTTTTCAAAATCTGTTCCGACAGAATTTTCTAAATTTATCAAGAAACATTTCCTGAAAATTTGAGGTAGTTATCTCAAAAAACGTAGGAGAAGATAGATTTTTAGTGAAATAGTCTATTTTTGCCGTTTTAGTTTGCACCTCCCATAAGGAACCTATTGTTGCCTCCAACTTTGACCGGCTATATCTCAAAAATTATTTTGAATTTTTTTAATCTGTAAAAAGCATCTTGTAGCTTAGTAAAAACTACATAAAATAAGATAAAAAACCAAAAAAAGGTGTTTACCCCCCCCCCCTATCCCTTTAATTGCAATATAGAAAGCAGCTAATAAAATAGGTTATTTGCTACCTCTCATCTAGTTACACAATTTGCATAGATTCGCAAGAGGTGAATGTGTTTAGTTATTTTAAAGTTTTTTTTTTTTTGACTTTGTGGTTTATTATTTAAAAATTATGAAATTATACATAATGCTCATGCATGAAATTCTCCGCTATTCAAATTTTCTTAAAATATTTTAAAAAGCTTTGTTGAATATAATCTAAGGTGAAATTTTTCTCATAGTTTAAATTTTATGATTAATAAGTAGAACTGCTCTAAACACGAGTATCAAGTTTCTGCATAAACAATAATTTGCTCATGAAAAATCATTTCACTAATCAATATTTTAAAACATAGCTTGAAGCTACTACCTCGTTTCTCACCATAAGTAAAACTTCAGTCTTTATTTAGTTGGGCAGTTATGTTTCAAAGTTTCAAGTATAAACTTTAATTTTTTTAATTCTTTTTAACTGATATTATGTTGTAGAAGAATCTTGAGTGCAAAATAAGTTTTCAAAGATGTAGCAAGTTTTTTATATCATTCTTAAATTATACTTTAAAACAACCAATTTAACATTATTGATTATCCAAGTTGATTATTTATAATAAATAACACTTAACTGTGATTTATTTTTAACCAAGCTAAATTTAAATTTTCCAAATTTTGCATTTTTGGCCTATTATTTGGCCTGGGCATGACTTAAAACTGTATCCTGGTGTATGACTCCATAACCAAAAGTACACCAGGTCCTAGGACCAAATATTTGAGCGCTTTTTTCGTTTAATAAACATTAATATTATTATTATTATTATTATTATTTATACAAATTTGATAGTTTCATAATTTTGATAGTTACTAGTGTGATTAAATTTACAAACCAAAACATATTAAAAAAAATCAAATTAGTAAAAATCTAAAATTTTCACTTATTATGTGGTTTTAAGTGAAAAGCAAAAAATTAAGTTCTCACTACTGGTACAAAATATAAATAAAATTGTTTATATTGCTGAACAAAGCTTTTTTTACCTGACTAAATCTAAATTATTGATACATATCTCTTTTCTAGTTTTTTAGAATTAGTTTTTTCTTTATTACAAATATATAATTTTCAGTTTAAAGTTAAACGTTTACCATTACCTATGTTTTTATTTTCAAATACTTTTCTTTTTCTTATTTATTATTTAATGTATGAATTAAGGTAGATACATTTAGCTTTTAGAGCAAGTTTTAAAAATGCTTTGATAAAAATGATACCAAGGATAAAATACCCGTGTGTACAACTTAATAAAATAAATCTAAAATAACTTTTGTCTATTGTTTTGTTTTTAAACTCGACACATATATAAGTTTTATAACGACCATAAATGATTAAAATATAAAAGAATAGTAAGTGAAATTTGAAATTATTAACTTACCTGCTATTTTTCAGAACTGTGTTTATATTCATTTAAAATGGTAAAAGCGCAAAAATAAGAAAACCAGAAGGAGAGAGGAGGTTTTATTACAAGCCGGTAATTTTCAGTTTATTAAAAACAGTTTGGTGTTTTATCAAAAAAAATAGTTTTCTATACAATTCTTTACGTGCATAATAATGCTGAAACATGATCTGACAATATAATAGTATATGTTTTGTAAGCACATTTAAAGTTGTTTATTGCAAAAGAACAAAGTAAGCTGGTCAACTATTAGACTTAATATCTAACTAAGAATATTTTTACATAGTTTACTTACTAAAATAATATTTTTTTAAACTAAATTTCTCATGTACATCATAACACTTTTTCTTGATAGAAACGTCATATTGAAATCGGACAGGACATCTTGTCCAATGGATTGAGAGCTTACTGGTATCCCTGTCTGAAAAAAACTGGGTACACTCAAACTGAAGGTTTCTACGTCCTCAGGAATGGCTTCTATGTCCGGTAATTTTGCTGTTTATTGTTTGCATTACCATCAACATGATGAAAAAACATTTTGTGAAATTCGCTTTTTAATATTTGTTTTTAATACTACACTAATACTAAATGTAAATTATATCGATGTTAAGTTTTAAAACTTACTTTTTACTGTACAGAATCAAGTTACTTAATAATCTTACTTTGAATTGTAAGTTGATGAGCAATTTAAAATGCTGTATTTTATTTTATTTAATAATTATATTTAACAGCTTTTTTTTTTGTATTTTTAAACAAAATATTGTGAATATATTTTGAAAACAGATCTCTGAAGATCTTTCAAAAAAAGACCAATTTAGATTTGTCCGAGTACACCAGCAAGTTGGAGCTGAAAAAGCCAAAGAAGTCAACGAAGAAGAAGCGCGCGAGGAAGCCAACAAAAGATGAAGTATCCGAAGATGCGTGGTACGTGGAGTACGCTCTCGATTCGGAGTCGGACGAGGAGGACGATCTGCCGCTGAAGCAAAAACTTCAAAAACTCTTCCAAATAAAAGCAAAGGGCAAATAGCTTTAATAAAATAGTGAAACATAAAAAGTGGTGTTATTTTTACGTTAAAGTTGTAGAAGCTGTATTGCAATTGAAATAAATAAATATGTTAGAAAATGTCTAAAAATTTTTTAAAATAGTTATCTACAAGTTAGTAAAACTAATTAAAATTATTTTTTTTAGTTATTGATTTTAGTTTCACAAATAGCATAAGTTTTTTCTTGTTTGATTGGACAAATAAGTTTTCCTTTAACAAAAGTAGATGTAAAAGTAGATTAACCAATAATTGGTAGTCTACCATATTTGTAATTGTACTAGATCATTGTCGTACCTATTTTTATTTTAAAAGCTTGTAAAGCTTTACTACAGATGTCACTAAAATGATAAATAATGTTAAATTTTTTTTGCCAATAGTTGAATAAAAACAGCTTTATATGAGAACTTTACTGCATCAACTTGATGTTTTATATTAACAATTTTAATACCTTAAGTAACATAGGTATGAAACATACAGTTCTTATTAAAGCAATAAATATATTTTAAACTTGATTTGTGGTAGTTTAATTATCTCTTTTGGTGTTAACACGTATAACTAATTTACATTAATTTATAACTTGATAATTTTTAAAAGCTTAAGTATGTGTTCTTTGTAAAGCAATTACTGTTTTTTAAAATAACTACATGATTAGTATTAAATTTAAAAATAAAATAAAAATAATCAAGTAGGCTTTTTAAAAGTAATAAATTAACTCTTAAGACCTTAAAATAAATAGATTTTACAAACAAAAAAGTATTACAACTACTTAAAGTTTTAAAGTTTTTGATAAAAAATATTTGATCTTTTAAACAAAAACTGATCATACTTTTGGTAACAACTATATCAAAATATGCACTATACTTGGTTTGATTTTTTATTCACCAAAAATCAAATGATAACTTATCTTGTAATCTATGGATTTAGGTAAAAAATAATAAACTTAACTTATACTACATGCTGATATTAAATAACACTTAGGGCTACTTTATTAGGCATGACATGAATGAAAATGTTTCATAAAGAGAACAACTGCAATCACTTACAAGTACATAAAGATTTCATACTTAAAAAAATACTTTAAATGTAGTCAAAACTTTTTCATTAGAATAAATTAAAAAAAAACTATACTTTGAGAATGTTTAAATAAAGTGAGAATTAACTGCTTGAAATAAAATTATAATTATATTTTGATGAAAAACTGTTAATTAAAAACTTAACACAAAACAATCAAACAATATAAATTTCTGTTCTTAAATAACATGTTTACTGCAGCAGGCTGTGGCTAGAATCTCCCTCCACTTTCTATGGCTGGTTTAAATAACAACGTTCTTAACTTTATGCAACATTACATCAGTAATTTCTTGTCTGCACTTTATTTTCTCCTTATCTTAATTGTAATAATCTTGCATCAGTAAAACACATCACCTTGGGAGCTTTCTCTTAAACGCTTGAATAAACAATGGTTTGAGTTAAAAATTTTCATCAAATCTAAACAGTAATAAAGTGCAACTAGATATTCTGTTACACTTCCTCTTCTTCCAATTTTGAAATGAATCGTCGCTCTACTTCTCCTCTGCCTTTTTGTTGAATAAAAAACAATACCCTTCCTTCATAAACAAAAAAGCGTTACACATAACAAAATTTAAATTGCTCTGAAAACCATTGCTGTTGTTTCTTAAGAATAATTATCAAGTAAAAATAGAAAATAAAATTTTCAAAATTTTGTCACGTAATTCAAAAGAGCTTCAAAGATCTGTTTTTAAAATCAATAACAACAAAACTTAAAAGCAAAATACCAGTAAATGCTATTAATCATAGTTTATTGAACAGGATAAAAAGAACGCTCAAAAGTTTTATTTTAAATGATCTTGTGTAAGGAAAGACCTTTTGGTAATCTAGCTACACACCAAAACAAGACTATTAAGTAGGCTAAATTTGTATCATAATAAGGAAGTTCTGTAATTATGCTATACTTTAAAATTAGTATCAATAGAGTACTTCAAGCAAATATAAAGAGCTATTTAGTTTAACCAAAATAAATTTTTGATATAAATGTTGATATAATAAGTAGCAAAACTACCGGACGTAGTTGGTAATAGCAAGTATGTAGAAAGCGTTCGTCTTAAAATACCCATTTTTTCCAGAACCAGTACCAGATACCAGCTTTTTGACCATCAGGCAAGATACCTTGCCCGATTTCAATGTGACGTTTCTATTAAAAGTTATACGATATAAATGAAAAATTCAGTAGTAGTTATACATAACTGTATATTTTTTTAGTACTTTACTCTTTAAATATATACAAATTACAAAAATAAATTACCAGTTTATTTCATGCTTAGTTTAATAAAAGACTTCATTATGATAAAAAAACGTATCATTATATTGTCAGATCATATTCTAAACAAAATTCTGCATGAAAAGCCTATCATAGAAAACACAGCGTATTAAAAATGTTATCACACAAAAATAACAACATTATAATCATGCCATAAGTTATAAGGCTGTAAAATTTTTTAAAGCTAAATGTAAAACAGTTTTAATAAACTAAAAATTATCGGTATGAGATAGATTTTCCTCTTACCTTCCGGGTTTTTAGTTTCTGCGCTTTTTTAATTTTAAACGAATATAGGTACATCCACCACAAAACTAAAACCACAATTCGATAAAAATTATTGTAAAAAGCTAGGCAAAAGAACGTTCTTTAAAATAAAAAAAGTTCCAAGTGAGCCTTAAAGAAATTGGAAATAACCGATATTAAATTTTGGGTTAAAAAAAATTACAAAAAAATCTATTCAAGCCAAGTTCACGCTCGTCTTGCCTGGACATGACATGAAATTGTTTTGGTGTATGACTCAATATCTGAAAGCTCCAGAGTTCAGGTCCTTGAATTAAATTTTTTGAGCGTTTTTTGTCTTTAAATAAACAACATATATAATCCGTTTATTATTTTAAACTTTGTAAATTTTTATATGTTTGTAACTTACACCTTCTTTATTTATTATTAAAAATATCTAGCTTATGATAAAGAAGCACAAAATCTTAACGTCATCTTAATTTATTAACTAACTAAATATTTTTATCTAAAAATTTTGAAACTTTAAAACACTCAAAACAAAATAAAAACTTACTAATAAAATAACTTTTATAACATACTCATTAGCAAAAGTATGTTTAATATTTGTTAAGATTTATTATAAACTAAAATACTTTTACAATAAAATAGTAATATAGAACCAAAACTGAATCCTCAAAACAAAGTTTGTTAAAAAAAAAGAAAAATACTTTAACGTATTTATGCTTGCTTGTAAATAATAATTAATTTTTTGTTTACAAATAAAATATTGTCTATTGTAGGTTAATTTAGCTGTACTACTGTTGCAACAATGTTAACATTGCTATACTAATTGAATACTGAATAGTTTATAAACGGATACTTGATATGAATAAATATTTAATGCTTGAGAAACTAAGTGGCCATGGTTGAAATCTATGTATAAATTTTTGTCGATTCGTTTTATTTTTGAAAATTACGAACAGTGATAACTCAGCAGGGCATTTAGAAATACGAAAAAATGTATATTTGAGTAATTTAACATATTAAAACTAACTTTTTTTTTGTTTAGAAGCTATAACTTACTGCCGGAGGTTTTCGCTCAGTAGGATTTGACCCTACGTTAGCCAGCCAGGCAGGCTTAACCTGTAATTTTGTTTTAGCTAAGTTGTTCTCAACATTGTTCGTTATTGTTTATTGAAAGATAAAAAACCGACTAAAGAAATTGTTCAACCCTATCAATAAAAAAATTTACGAAAAAAAAACATTGAAGTTTTAAAGATTAAAAAAAACAGATATTGATGTATCATAAATAAAAACAAAGCAGTTTTATAAAAAGTTACATAATATTTTTTTTTATTAATATACTTATTAAAATAGATTTAGGGAAGTTTTACAATAAAGCTTGCACTTTATTTTTTAGAAGCAGTACTTACATTTATTATATGCCAATTTAAAAGCCTTTAAATATTTTAACCATAACCAGAAAAGAATAGGGGGTTAAGAAAACCAATAAGCAATAGGGGTCATTTTGAACAAAATATCATAGGGGGATTTAGTGATAAGTAAGAAGGGTATAAACAGAGTTTAAAACTTAATAAGTCACAGAAAGTTAGTTCTTTGCTTAAGTCAAAGTATGGCATAAAGATTATTGGCACAATTTGAGTTTTTAAGTCACAAAACATAGGTGATAAAATTATAGTCAAAGTAAACCAAAAAGGTACAAAGACACAATATAAGTCTTTATGTCACAGAAAGTAATAGACAAAGTTTAAGTTAAATTAGTTACAAAGAGTTTTGTCCCAGTTTTAGTCAACAAAGTCACAAAAGATCTGACAAAATTTAGTCTAAAAAATCAAAGTAGAACTGACAAAGTTTAGTCCAAAAAGTCAAAGTAGAACTGACAAAGTTTAGTCCACAAAGTTAAAGTAGATCTGGTAAAAACTAGTCAAAAAATTAAAAGTAGAACTGACAAATTTAGTCCACAAAGTCAAAGTAATATTGAAAAAATTTAGTCCACTAAGTCAAAGTAATATTTAAAAAATTTAGTCCAAAAAGTCAAAGTAGAACTTTAAAAGTATATGTATAAATTTGTCATAAAAAGTGTGACTGATTTTAAGTCAATGTGAGTCCTAATAAATTTTTTTGAAGCTTTTAAACCTTAATAGCTTTATAAAAAAATACAATATTTATTGTTAACTAAGACAGCAAAGACCAGTAAGATGCTGAAGGAGCTTGTATCATAGGGGTTTGCATAGGCAAGAAATTTGAGTGGTTATTTTTGTATTTTTGTTATGTATCTGTTTTTCAATTGCTGCAATCTATATATTAGGTTGGGGCACATGTTTAAATTTATTTTTTAAATTAAAGTGAATTGTTAAAGCTCTAGTTAAAACAATAAAACATTTTGATTATTAAAGATACATGAGTTTTAGAATAAAAAAACCATTTGTTATAATTGTTTAGTTATTTTATTTTCTATTTTTACTTGATAATTATTCTTAAGAAACAACAGCAATGGTTTTCAGAGCAATTTAAATTTTGTTATGTGTAACGCTTTTTTGTTTATGAAGGAAGGGTATTGTTTTTTATTCAACAAAAAGGCAGAGGAGAAGTAGAGCGACGATTCATTTCAAAATTGGAAGAAGAGGAAGTGTAACAGAATATCTAGTTGCACTTTATTACTGTTTAGATTTGATGAAAATTTTTAACTCAAACCATTGTTTATTCAAGCGTTTAAGAGAAAGCTCCCAAGGTGATGTGTTTTACTGATGCAAGATTATTACAATTAAGATAAGGAGAAAATAAAGTGCAGACAAGAAATTACTGATGTAATGTTGCATAAAGTTAAGAACGTTGTTATTTAAACCAGCCATAGAAAGTGGAGGGAGATTCTAGCCACAGCCTGCTGCAGTAAACATGTTATTTAAGAACAGAAATTTATATTGTTTGATTGTTTTGTGTTAAGTTTTTAATTAACAGTTTTTCATCAAAATATAATTATAATTTTATTTCAAGCAGTTAATTCTCACTTTATTTAAACATTCTCAAAGTATAGTTTTTTTTAATTTATTCTAATGAAAAAGTTTTGACTACATTTAAAGTATTTTTTTAAGTATGAAATCTTTATGTACTTGTAAGTGATTGCAGTTGTTCTCTTTATGAAACATTTTCATTCATGTCATGCCTAATAAAGTAGCCCTAAGTGTTATTTAATATCAGCATGTAGTATAAGTTAAGTTTATTATTTTTTTACCTAAATCCATAGATTACAAGATAAGTTATCATTTGATTTTTGGTGAATAAAAAATCAAACCAAGTATAGTGCATATTTTGATATAGTTGTTACCAAAAGTATGATCAGTTTTTGTTTAAAAGATCAAATATTTTTTATCAAAACTTTAAAACTTTAAGTAGTTGTAATACTTTTTTGTTTGTAAAATCTATTTATTTTAAGGTCTTAAGAGTTAATTTATTACTTTTAAAAAGCCTACTTGATTATTTTTATTTTATTTTTAAATTTAATACTAATCATGTAGTTATTTTAAAAAACAGTAATTGCTTTACAAAGAACACATACTTAAGCTTTTAAAAATTATCAAGTTATAAATTAATGTAAATTAGTTATACGTGTTAACACCAAAAGAGATAATTAAACTACCACAAATCAAGTTTAAATATATTTATTGCTTTAATAAGAACTGTATGTTTCATACCTATGTTACTTAAGGTATTAAAATTGTTAATATAAAACATCAAGTTGATGCAGTAAAGTTCTCATATAAAGCTGTTTTTATTCAACTATTGGCAAAAAAAATTTAACATTATTTATCTAACTTTATCTAACTTTTGACTTTTTTTTTTGATAGTTTTCTTATTTTGTTTTCATAATTTTCAAATTTATATACCTTAATGCTTTTTGTAATAAGAAAAGTCAACGCAAAATTTAGATTTTTTTTATTTAATTGAAGTAGTTTTGAACTAGTAAGCGATCTTTGTTGAAGTAATTACTATTTTTCATCTAGATTTGAACAGATCAAGAAAATGGGACAAATACTTTCAAGACAAGTTAAAGCATTGAAAAATGCTAAAGTTCAAACAAAGAATGACATTAAAAGATTAAAAAATGTTTGTAAGAAACTGGTAAGCATTGAAACTGCTTGTAGAAACACGCAATTTAATTACTTTCCGGACATTTGCAAGAAAAATAAGTTTAAAGATTTTGGAAATAAAACTTGTAGATCAACTGGCAAAGGTAATTTCACTAAATATTTTTTAAATTGTTTTCATTGTTATTTAATGCTAAAGCATGTCAAATTGTCAACAAAACAATAGTAAAACAATTGTTAATGTCCAACAGTTTTGCTTTTTTGTTAAGTAAAAGTTATAAAGTATGCAACTTAGAAATGAATAAATTAATTATCTTAATTATACAGCAATAAAATTTGAAAATAAAAACAACTTTAAAATGTGGTGTTAAACAAACTTAAAAGTAAAAAGATTGTCCGTTATTTTTGATAAGGAAAAATATCGATAATATTCATTCATATTGGATAGTTATATTTTTAAGTTTTAGTAAAAGACGAACAAATATTAAAAAACGTTAATTAAATTTTTGTAAACATTACTTTTTAGATTTTTTAAAATTAATTGCAAATGTAGGCAGCCAAAGGAATTTTGATTTAAACTTCTCGTTTCTTTAAGAAACAACTAAACTTGATTAGCATCGGAAAAAATAAGAAGCTTGTCACAAGTCTAGTGGGTTTTCGTACAAAGTTTGATATAAGTCAATAATGTAAGAAATTTTGATTAAAGTACTGCTTTATCACGTGTTTTTATGTTTATTGATTTTTAACAAATTTTCTACAAAAATCGACCGAAATTAATAAAGTAATTTATTAAACGTGTTTTCTTTTTCGGTTTCTTACTAATTACATTAATATTTTTTTGAATTACTTTTTTTTGAGATTGCTGCGTCTTCAAGTTTCTAATGTTGTAAGTTATTACTTTAGTTTTGAAACAAAACAAAAATCGAGATGTATTTAAAAAAACCTTCCCTAAATAATAAAGTATTTTTTTAAATATACATTAGTTTGTTGAGCCACGCTGTATTATTTTCCTATATGCACTTTATTTTAAAATTCTTACAAAAGTTTTAACTTTAGTTGTTTGAAGACTCAGTTTATTTTCTAAATTTCATTTAAAAATTACAAAAAGTTTTAAAACATGTATTCACATTAACAGGTATCAAAAGGTCGTTCGCCGAAAATCTTGTCTGGGCTGTTAACTCTAACAAACCTTCATGTCGATAAAAGCGTAGAAAATATGCTTTCATCGCTAATTGAAAATAAAGTTAATGACAAAAGCGCTATAATATTTTATTCTCTGGCGAGAATAATTCAAACTGTCAAGCCTGTCTAAATTATCTTGTTCCTATGTAGAACGCTGGTTCGCAATAATATGCGTAACTTCCAACTTTTCAGAGTTAGATTTTACTCATTTAAGGGACATACTAGCAAGTTCGAACCTTAACGTAGCGTCGGAACTCGAAGTGTTCAACGCCGCTGAAAGATGGTTGCAACATGACGTACAACAACGTAACAAGCATGCAAAGGATCTTCTACTGACAGTTCGCCTCTCTTTGCTCTCGCAGCAAACTTTTAAAACACCTCTTGCGCGCCTCCTCCGCATTTTCCAACTACGGGGAGAGCGCTGCTTCACTGATCGAAGTTTTAAAATGCAAAGAAACATGTTCGAAAAAATTGTTGGAAGTTGTTGAAACAAACAGATATTGCAATAACAACGACTTTGACGTTCTTGTTTGCGGACGTGACAGGAAACGCAACCGTTTTTTAAAGGTGCTAAGGTGCGATGGTAGCAACTTAAATTATGTTGAGGATATTCCGTTCATGCAAGACAAAATCAAATATGTTTGTTTTAGATTTTTATATTTAAAA
Source organism: Thalia democratica (assembly GCF_965202585.1). NCBI lineage: Eukaryota > Metazoa > Chordata > Thaliacea > Salpida > Salpidae > Thalia > Thalia democratica. The sequence goes on along the minus strand of NW_028139750.1, from coordinate 12,361 downwards.
GGAACCGTTTATGCGCTTGCCATAGAACCACGAACTAGGAGAAAAGTTTTGAAAAGCTACTCACTTTTAACTAAAACTTGGATGGATCACGCTGACATGCCAAATTACAGAGAGGGATTCAGTATGTGCGGGTTCGTGGATAAGATATTCGCCATAGGAGGGGCTCGTGAAATGTCTTGCGATGAGTATGACGTCACTGGAAACCAATGGAGGCGGTTGAAGGGCATGAGTCAAGCGAGGCACTTTCCGGCTTGTGCGGTTTTTCAAGAACGAGTAGTTGCCTCCGGCGGATTTGCATTCCGTCGCGAAAGCTTGAACACGGTGGAGTGCTACGACGTTGCGGCGGACGCGTGGCAGCGAATGCCTAGCATGATTGAAGGCAGAGGCTTGCACGGTTTGGTGGCGGTCAAGAGCAAGCTTTTTGCGATCGCAGGCAGCAACACGGGCACGTGTGAGGTTTTCGACGACGAAAGCAACAAGTTCGTTTATTTGAAGTGCCCAGTTATTTACAACTTCAATCAAGCGTTGGCGGTCGGAAGCAAAATATTTGTTTTCAGTGAAGTAGAGCTGCACTGTTATGACATGGATGAAAGGGCTTGGGTGGACGCAAGTGAAGAAATTGAAATTTATTGTTCTCACGGTCATTGTGCAAAGATGCCGTAGAATTAGTATATATCAAAAACAACAATTTCACAAAACTTCAAATTAATAAGAAAACAACTTAGTGTATAATGTAAAACTAAAATTAATAGTTTAGCTCTGAATAAAAATATTTCTAATTATTCGTCAAACAGTACTACGTTTTACGCTTCCTTCAATCTAGTTGGTTTTTGGTTGAAAATACTGTTTTAAATAATAGATACCATCGATTATTAGTTTTAGTAAGACTGATCATAGTTTTAAGAGTTATATTTCTATAATGAGCGTTAAAGTTATACCTCACTTTCATCTTTCATGTTTGTTTTTCTTTAATTTTGTTCCTCCAAAATAAAATAAAATTGTTGTTTGTATTTTATAGACTTTGTTTTTTATAAATAATAACTATGATATATAGTAAATAAAGTGTATAGTATTACTCTTCAAAAAAGTACTCCGTTCCTTTGTTTGTTTTCATTAATTTGTCCAGTAGTTATTTAACTATTAAGAAAATGATTTTAATACTCTTCATACGAATTAATTAAATTATGCGAAATTACAAAATTTGTTGTTTTAGTAAATAATTTTTAAGTAAAATTAAATTTTTTTCGTTATGTTTAATTTAAAAAGAGATCAGGTCGTGCCTAAACAGGAAAGTACCCTCGAAATAATTAAGATCTGGGTTTCTTACTTGCAATTTTGTCATTTGTCGGACACAAACTACCGCTGTAATATTTAAAAAAACAGCGATTGCGTGTGAGAATATTATACAAATTATCCATGCTACACTAGTTTTGTTAATGCAGTTTTTAGTTTTAAGCCTATTATCACTATCATTTAAATAGTTTTACTTATTCTAAAGCAGTATTTAAAAAAGAGATTTTCATCTATGAACTTTATAAGCATTTTACGTTTTAAATAATAAAAAAGAGCTTTGCAACTAAGACAAAGTTGTGTAGTTAATCATTTTGTTTTCTTCTTACAAAACGCATCGATTACTTTAAAACCTTAATAAAGTGGTTATTATTTCTAATTTATATTTAATGGCTTCCAATGTTATAAGCATACCCATTTCTTATTTTAAAAATACATTGTTTTATTACAGCATTTTTTCTAGTGTATAAATATTGATAAGCGTAGCATAAAATAATTGCATGTTTAGTTTTGTTAAATATTATATTTTTTTAGCAATTGTTTTAATTTAACAAGGTGATGAAAAACTCTTCTTTAAAAAAAAAATATGTAGCAATTGTATCACCAACTTAAAATCAAATAAAGAGCACATTATTAAAGACATAACTAACGCGAGCATTAATTTTTGTAACTTACCTTACACTATGCAGTGCATTCTGAGATTAAAAATGAACAGGAAGTAGGTACATTAAAAAAAATGCTTGAAGTTAACACTAGATATTCCAGGTATGCTATGAAGAGTAAAACCTAAAACTGCAGCTCTCGAAAATTTTACTTCTGAAATTTGGTCCGCGACCACCAAATGTCTGTTAACCCCTAGTTTAACACAATGTTATTTATGTAGTTTCAATGTTTGTTTGAACATGACAAATAATATGACTAGTCAAAAAAAAAATTAAAAGAGAATAACATTACATCGAACCTGATTTATATAATTGGTGGGTTCACAATAGGTTGACTAGATTTTGACAAGTTAACAACAAATGTTTATTGAGTTTTCAAACATCTCCGCAGCCCTAACAAAAATACCACGCGACGCCACTGGTGTGTAGCAAGTTGCAACAGAAACTGCCTTGTATACAGTTATACATTTATACATCAATATTCAATATATTTTTGAAGTTTTAACATATCTGCATACTATGAAACTAAAACACAATAACACTAGAGCTAGTTTAAATTTCCCTTTACCTCCTATTATTAAATCACGCGTCGTCCGTGCTGTTTTTTATAATACTTTGTATATTTTTAATAAATACGAGCTGAGACACAAGTTTTGACAAAAAGTATCACGTTTAAATTAACAGTTACAGTTAATGTTTTTTCAGACAGGTATGAGTAGAATCATATATTTTTCTAACGAATATAGTTCAAGAAAATTAATAATTTTTTTAATACAAATACAATAATTTTAGAAGTAAAATACAAATGTTTTTGTGGCTTTTAAAATACAAAACACATTTTTCAGTGTTTAACTACTAACAAGATAAAATACAGCTCTAATAGCACTATTTATTTATTACCTAACTAAAATATTATCGTATGAAAATAATAATTTAGCATTTTTGTAAGAAAAAAATCATACGATAACACTTAGATGTTTTTTATCAACAGCTGTTATATTTCAACAAGTCGAAAATGTCTCTTGAAACAATTTTTATGTAATTTTTAGTTATCATGTATTTTCTTCTCGATTTATCGTTTATTTATTTTATTTACTTCCCTTAATAATTAACTATTACATGATATTAACTTGTTTATCCTGGAATTGTGATAGATTTTTGAATTTTTAAATGCTGAGTTTTACAAAAGACTTTGTTTACATTTTTTTCAGTGAATGCAATGTTTAGAAAAAAATAAAATAAAGCACTTCATAAAGTTCTGTCTGCCTATTTACAAAATAACTTTTGGTTATTAGGTCACACACCCAGATAAAACGTTATGATTAGTACAGCAATTGTTACAAAGGCAGTCTAAATCAACAAATTTTCATGAGTTAACTTATAAGCAAGTCATGTATCAGAGTTCAAGAAACTATAATCAAACACTTTAAAAGATAAATTGTAATTAATAATATTAAGAAGTAGTCATTATTAACATTATTGTGATGATTACTATAATTACTATAACATTACTAATATATGTATTCAAAGCAGATTTGAAAATATGATTTATAATAATTAAGGGCTAAAGGGGGTTAAATCACTTTTTTCACAATTTATTCTTGTTTTACAGAGTTTTAATTAAGCTACAATATACTTTTCACAGATTTTAGAATTTCAAAATATTTTTTGAGATATAGAAGGTCAAAGTCAGAGGCAACAATAGGTTCCTTATGGGAGGAGCAAACTAAAATGGCAAATAACTAAAAATCACTACAAATCTACCTTCTCCTAGGGTTTGTGAGATAACTACTTCAAGCTTTTAGGAAATGTTTCTTGCAATGTTTAAAAAAATCTGTTTTTCTAAGTTAAAAACATTTAAAAATGTAAGTTTTATAAAAAAAATAAACAACAAAAATAGTTTTGTGTTTTTTTGGTCATAAAATTTTAGTTTTTGAATTTCTAAAGTATTTTCCAATAGAATTATTTAAACATTGCAAGAAACATTTTCTGAAAGTTTAAGGTAGTTATCTCAAAAAATGTAAGAGAATATAGATTTTTAGTGAAATAGTATTTTTTTTTGCAGTTTTAATTTGTGCCCCCCATAAGAAACCTACTGTAGTCTCCGACTTTGAACAGCTATTTCTCAAAAAATATTTTGAGTTTTAAAAATCTGTAAAAAGTATCTTGCAGGGTTGTCACAAGGTCAGGAAAGTCAGAAAAAGTCAGGAAAAACTTAAAATAATGACAAAAGTCAGGAATAAATGGGTGTTTTAAAAAAAAACAAGAAACTTGACAAAATTTCCAAAAACCTCAGATTTTGTCAACTCAAATTTACAAAATTTCTTATTTTCCAAATCCTTCAAGTAGTAAAAAATTAATTGAAAATCCGTTAAAGTCAGACTAAAATTGCAAATTTCCTAGAAATTTACAAAATTTCTTAATATTCAATGCCTTAATCTGTAAAATTAATAAAATATCCTATGTAAAACTGCAAACTCTTTTTATAAATATATTTAACAACTAACCTAATTGAACAAGCAGTTTTTTATGCTTTTTAGTATTGATGATCTATGGCAAGGACTTTTCCATAGTGAAACTGATATATACACAAAAGTTTTTTTTTTACATTTTTTAAGTTATGTGATATCTTTCATGCAGCCTTTTTTAACATTGTACCAAAGTACCCAGCCTGTTGTTGCCTTTATGAATTAGGACATTTGTGCTTGGTAATTTAAATGCTGTGCATCATTATGAAAGGCGTTAAGTTACAGACCTCAGCCTTAACCAATTGTTCAAGCTTAAATTGAATGATCAAACTTCCCTAAAACCTGCCCTTGATCTTGGTTGTGCTGCAACCAATTTGCTTGCAAATTTGAGGAAAGAAGACCTAGTTAAGGTACAAAAGTCTTAAATTTCAACAAAGAATGTAGAGTATTAGTTATAAAAGCGGTTGAAAATCTCCAGAGCAGAATTGCTGTTGGAAGTACATTTGTAAAAAATGTTGCATGCCTAAATCCACATAGCCTTGAATGATTAGGAGTCACAATTGTTGTTAAGGTTTTTGCCAACATTGTGCACTTCTTAACAAAGTAAAAAATGTGAAGGTGATGTTAGCATTGAACAATTTAGAGCTTTGATAAATTGTTCAATGAATGCATTAAAATTCAAGAGGTTCAAGCAAAGTGAAGATTATTTGGACCATTTCTATTTTGAAAGATTGAAAGTTCCTGTTAAATCTTCTCTCGGAAAGTTGTTGCAACCATTATTTGTATTGCCCAATGACCAGGCTGAGGTCAAACAAGGGTTTAGTATTAACAAATCTCTGCTTGAAAACAGTATGAAAGTAGAAACTATTCCACCCAGAAGAAGAATTAAAGATTATATGTATGCATACAAACTAGAAATGTATCTAGTTATAAAATATAAGTATTTTTGCCAATATGGCTATTTATAGCAAATACATCAATCATACACAGACGGATCAAATGATGTAATGGAATTTAGGTGATTGAATTCAGCAAAAAAAGATGTTGTTTTAACCTGTGTAAAAATAAGATTGAAAGTTTTGTATAGTTTCAGGTGTTTGATTATGTATTTTAGAATAAGTTTAAGTTAAGTATTTGATTTAGAAAAATTAGGAAAATTTTAGTAAAAAGTCAGGAAATTTTTCTCAGCTTGATCTGTGGCAACCCTGCTTGTAGCTTAGTTAGAACTTAATAAAGTAAGACTAAATTGTGAAAAAGGTGATTTACCACTCCTATGCGGTATTTTATGGAACTCTGATACTTAAAATTGATTGGGAAAGACTTATATTATTTATTTAAACATGGTTGCCACACATTCATGCTGTTTTGAAAGTTTTATTAATTTTAAACTATATGGGCTTAAGCTTATTTAAAATCAATTTGCAAAACTCTAACTAAATTGGATTTTTCTCAAAATTCAGGCCAATTTTCAAAATTCCAAAATAAATTTTTAATCTTATTTTTCTTCTATGACTATAAGTCCTTTTGTAAACATAATGATTTTTTAAGCAATTTAGGATAATAAAAATTTTTTTTTCACTTGTTAGCTCATACAACTTCTTTTATTTAATTTTAATAAACTCTGACTGAATCAAGTGGTAGCTTAACTTATCTACCAGCTTCTTGCTTCAAATCAGGGATTCTTAATATTTTTATTTGTTTTTTACCCTTTTTTGAAGATTATTACCAAATTTACCCCCAATATACAAAATAGTATTTAATTTGAAAAAAAAATATTTTTTTTAACTTTAAGCTTATTAAATCTAAAAAAGACTAAAATTTAAAGTGTTTATTTAAGTTTAAAAAATTTTAGTTAGATACTCACTTATAAGTTAAAATAACAATTAAAAAAAATGATTTTCATAACTTGTAATAAGAATAATTTACCCCCTAAAACAAGGTAATTTATGCCAGTTTAAGAATTGCTGCTTTAAATAAAAAGCTCTAGGTAGTAGCTATCATTTAAATAAATTTCTTAAGGTTAATACTCTGATTAAAAAATCAAACAAGTGTAGAAATATCTTAAAATTCATGTGATTAAACTTTGTATAATCTGATTGAAATTCATCTTAGAAAGACTTTATTTAGTTCTATTTCAATATAATTGTATTTTTTAATCTTTGTTATCAATTCTTGTCAAGTAGAAACTAAGCAGAAAAAAATGTTTTTAGACTTAAATATGACAATTGCTGATCAGAAAATATCAACCTTTGATCAACACTTCGTACTTTTTTCGTTAATTCTATAGAGTTATTTATTTCAATTTCTGTTGGACAGAAACAATGTTCAATTATAAATAATGTACCATTTGCCTTCAATAATATTTTATCTTTTTTAATAACCACCTTTTTTTGTTTTAGCTAAACTTAGTGAATTAATTTTGAAAAACAAAATATATAACTATCACTCATCATTGTTAGCCAATTACTAAAAAAAAAAGAATTTATTTTAGTTATGATGAACTACAGGTGTTACTTTGAAATTATTAAGATAGTAATGTTATTTTTCATATTAAGTATATTGTTAAAACATGTTTAGAAAAACTTGGTTAATAAAGAATTTCTAAATACTGTTATCATGTATCTCTATCTTTAAAAAAAAACTTTGGAACAAGTAAAGTAAATATATCAAGCTGTTGAAACTTTGAATCGATAAGTATTCTTTTATATATTGCAACTTTTTATTTAATTTAGTTGTAACCATACATAATGTGTTTCAAACATGTATTCACAGAAATTTTTGATTTAAACTCAAATAACAAAATGGCATTGGATCAAAATGCAGTTGAGCAACAAGTAATTTACTATTTTGCTTTTTAAAAGTAGTTTTATGAGTACTTGAAAAGTTATGTAAAAATTTGTTTAATTTTTTTACTACGGTAATAAAAAAAGAAAGACTTGGCGTATGGACAAACTTAATTAAAAAAAATTTAAGTATAGACTGTAAAAAAAACTATTCAAATTTTACATGTGAATTTTACAAGTTTTACTTTTGCTTTTAAGAAAAAAAACCTTAAATCTGTAATATCTGTAATAAATATTAGAATTTATTGAAATAGTTACATTGCTTGCAAAAGTATTAAATTTATTATATAATAAAGAGTATATTTAGTTTGTTTTCATAAGTAGAATTTAATTTTAAAGTTTTTCTTGAAAAATTATGTTTAAGATATTTCATTAAAAATTTTGAAAATATTTTGTTTAAATTATAGGATACATAAGCATGTTTTTGTTTATTTTGATAATAATTTATTAGGTTTTGTAATAATTAAAAATATTGTTGAATGATTGTTTTAATAACACTTACAACTAAGATGGAAATAAATACTATTTATTTTAATTTTGTCTTGTAAAATTACAACCTGTAATGATATATAAATAAATAAATAGGTTATGCCATATATAATTGAAGGTCATAGAGAAAAAGTAGCATTGCCTCTTATTAAAGGCTTAAATATAAACCATATAAGTCAGTTTTTGAAGAGTATTTAAAATAATTAATTTTTAAGATATACAGGGTTACCACACTCACAGAATAACTCAGCTAGTTTAAAAATTAAAATATAAAAGTTTGGAAAATTTAGAAAGTTAATAACTAAAAATTGTATGACAAAAAATCAAAAAACCCATAAACTGTTTTTTTGTTTATTTTTTTTAGTTTATAAATTTTGTTGCAACATAATTTTTTCAATATTGCAAAAGGAAATTTTCCTGAAATTTTGAGGTAATTATTTTAAAAAACATCGGAAGACATAGATTTTTTTGTGAAATTGTTTTTTTTTTGCCTTTTTTAATTATGCCTCCCTTAAGAGAAACCTAATGTAGTCTCGGAGTTTAACTGGCTATATCTCAAATTTGAAATTTAATCTATAAAAAGCCATTTGTAGTTTATCTGAAACAAAAAAATATTAAATTGTAAAAAAAGTTATTTGCAACCCCTTATGCCCTTAAGCTCAAAGTTTCAGGAGATACATTATAAAAGAAAGCTTGTAATAATGAATTGAAAAATAATAATAAGCTAACTTTTTAATAAAGAAAACTTTTAAACTCAATTTTTTAAAGATTCTTACAAAACGGCTTTTTGTTATATAGTTTAGGTTAGACTCAGAAAGATTAAAAGCAATGGCTAAAAAATTGGAAGGAGAACATAGATTTTTAATCAAATTATCTTTTTTGCTAATTAACTTAGCCCTTTTATTAGGAACTTATTGAATTATCCAATTTTTACCCCTATTTTCAGGGTTGCCACAAAATCTAGAATCCTGTAAAAACCTGAAATGTTTAACAATTTTACATGTTAAAGAGTAAAATTTTGATGTGACTTAAAAAGTCTATCATACAGATTAAAAAATGTTGTTATCACAAACTTTTTTTTTATAAATAAACACATTTAAAGTAGCTGTACAGTATCTTTTTAATGTTAATGTACAGTTTAACTTAGTTTTTAACCTTAAAGTGAACTTAAAACTTAAAATAGACCCAAAAACGTGTACTTTCAAAAACCTGAAAGAAATTCATAAAACCTAGATGAAATTTCTGAAAAACCAGTGGGAACCCAGCCTATATCTCAAACATTAATTTTGATAACAAAAATTATTAATTACAGCTAATTTTAAAAATAAAATTAAGTACAATCTTTAATTTTAATAATAAAAATTGTTAATAACAACAATGTTTAAAATAAGATAAACAAGTGAAAATATTAAGCATTTACCCCCTATACCCTTAATAGATTATTATGTTGTTTTACTTTATTTTTGACAAATGCTAAGTTTTGCGCAATTAAACTTTACTCTAAGGAAGTCCTGGTGCTTAAAGCTAAACTTCTTAAGTATATGTTAACTATTATTTTGTTTAAATCACATATTTGTGTATACATTTTTTTATTTATCTTACTATCTTAAAACTTTATAAAAAAAAAATAAATATAATTATACTACAATTACACATACACTTAAATAAAATAATATTTGTTTAATATCTTAATAGTTAAATTTTTTTATGCTTCACAATTTGAATAAGCAATATATTATATATGCTAAATCTTGAAAAAGTTACACAATAGCAATATTTTAAATAAGCATTGATTTTATTAAAAAAGCACTTATCACAAAGTTTTATTTAATTTGGTGTTTGAAAAACTTTATTTAAAATTTAGTGATGTACTTCTACAAAATATATTGTTTTTATTGTAATTAAAAACTCATTTTAAAGAATAGAAATAATCTTGGCAAACTATATAAAGGTCAAATTCACATAAATTTAATGTCAAGTTATTTTTTAATCTGTTATTTTATGTTCTTTAATTTTACAGATTCAGCATATGATCAGTTTTATTGATCAAGAAGCAAACGAAAAAGTTGATGAAATAAATACAAAGGTTTTATAAAGTTTCATTTTTGTTTAAAGTAATCATATTAGATTATAATAAATATTGTGCTGAATATTTAAAATAAATGCTTTGATTTTTTTAATGTAATTGCAGCCAGAAGTGAAAATATGTTGCTGTTGTAAACATAAACATAGTTTTCTTTTAATGTTTTTAATTAAAAAAAAAAAAATTCTATTTGCACTTCAAAATTTTATTTCTTTTGTTTGTTAGGCAGATGAAGAGTTTGAAATAGAAAAGAGCAGAATTGTGAGAGAGAAGCGAGATAAAATCCAAGCTAGAATCAAGAAATCAAAGTCTCAACTTGAGCAGAAGAAAAAAGTGTAAGCATTCTTATATTTACAAAAATTTAAGTTTAACTGTAATTCACGCTTTAAATGCTAAACATTAGTAATTTTATTTTAAGTCAAGTGTATACCTAAAGTTTAATATAGTATTTTATATACGTTTGCTTATTTTTTTAACAGAAAAAGTACAAATTAACTATTGTAAAGTAAACTTTGAATCACAATCAAAAGTTAAAAAAAAATTTACATAGAAAATAAAGTAGTTTTGCTTTTGGCGAAAGCTATATTTTATTTTACTGAAAAACTTTAACTTAGTTTAATGCACCAAAAAGTTAATGTAGATCAGGGTTGCCATATGGTCAGGTAAAATTAAAAAAAATTACATAAGTCAGGAAAAGTCAATAAAAAATTGGGGTTTTTTGAAAAAAAAAAGTCAGAAAAAGTTAGGAAATTTGACAAAACAAAAAAGTCAGATTTCGTTTGTTTAAATTTACAAAATTCTTTATTTTCCAAGCCTTCAAATGGTAAAAAAAATAGTTAAAAATCCTTTAAAGTCAGACTAAAAGTGCAAAATTTTCCTAGAAATTTACAAAAATATTTAATTTCCAATGCCTTCATCTGGTATAAATTAGTAAAATATCCTTTATAAAAATACTAAATTATTCTATTAACATATTGAACAAGTACCCTACTTGAACAAGCAGATTTTGTAAGCTTTTTAGTATCTAGCATAATTTTAGAACCAAAGTGTATTTTGTTAAAGTAAATAATTAAGGCAGAAAAATTTGAGGTGATAATAAATGAGTGCAAAAGGAAAAGAAATGAAGCCCACTAACTGTGGCTAGATTTAGAGAAAATATTCTCTTTGACAAGTGTATGGGCAGCAGATGAGAACGATCTAGATAAATGAGGCAAATGGTTTTAACTGCCAAAAAATGAAGCAGGATGCAGACCAGATAAAGGAAAACATATCTTCATTAGATGAAGAGGTTAAAGTGCTAATAAAGAAATGGAGAAAATAAATTTTAGTACATATATAAAAAAAACAGTTTCGATTAAGTTCTTTATTCTTTTAAGGTTTTAATTGAGAAAGTTCCTTATATGTTGTTTTGTTTATTTAGATAAATTTATGTTAGGAAATGCTAAAAAGTTGTGTCTTTTTTCAGAAAAGCTGTGTTTACAAGGTAAATAATGCACTTATTTTGCTGATAGAGCTATTTATTGCAAGTATATCAATCATACACAGATGGTCCAAATGATGTAATGGAGGTTTTATGATTAAATTGAGCAAAAAAAAAACTGTTGTTTTAAACTTTAACAAAATTAGATTGAAAGCTTAATATAGTTCAAGTGTTAAATGATGTATTTTAGAATAAGTTTAAGTTAAGTATTTGATTTAGAAAAGTCAGGAAATTTTTCTCAGCTTGATCTGTGGTTACCCTGGTAGATAAACATATAAAAATATAACTATGGTCAGTTTATGTTTCATATTGAACAATTGTATACTATTTTAATTTTATGTATTTTTGATCAATTGAATTAGTTGTGTATAATTTAGCTACCTGCTTATCAAACTATATCACAATTTCCTATTTTTTTTCCATTGTGACCTGTGGTCCCTTTGCTACTTATGGCCCCCTAAATTTCTGTAATGGTCTCCAAAGGGGCCATATAGCTAACTTTGGAAAACGCTGAACTAGATGTTATCTGATTAAATTTGCGAATTAATTGCTTTTGAAGTGCAAAATATTTTGATCATTCAAGAAACAAAGTTAGTTGTTAACATACTAACTGAAAAAACTAAATATTTTTTATGTACTTACAGTGAAGTGTCTCAGATGATCAATAAATCAAGATTGAACGTTCTCAAGCACCGAGAAACACAAATTGATGTTGGTTTTATTTTTATTACTTTATCTTTTCATATAATACTTTATTTTTTAATTTCTTGGCGAATTTATTATATTTGCATCTTTTTTTTTTACTTGTAGGCTGATGGTAGTATTAATTCATATGTTTTGGTATTAAAAGTATTTTTGTAGTTTTTTAATGTAATTTATTTTGTATCTTTTTACCTTTTTACAAAACTCATAACTTGAATCATATTAGATATTTATACTGAAGATTTGTATCAATTTTTTTGATTTGTTCTCTGTAGGAAACTGGCATTTGATTTAAGTATAAAATTTATTTTATTATTAACTACCTATAAAAATGCAGTAGAATT